>NW_019174323.1:13343081-13480217 GCF_002260705.1 Seriola dumerili
CATGAGGTCAGCAGGGCGCTCTGTTCCCTTCTGTCTCTCTGTGAGAATCGCTCTCAAAGCTGCTTAGGGAAACACACTCACTCACAGGCACTTGTGTTGTTGGCCACAAATAAAACACTCTAGGATACACACATTCAGAGTTTTCTACACACTGGCTGAGGACACTGTCACGCAGGGCTGGACGCTCAGTTCACCCCAGTCTAGAGGAGGACGCCATGTGCTCTGTGAGTTGTTGTGTGTGCATGGTCTACGTCTACCAATCACGTGTGTGGGCGGACTCCCTGCCTCACCATCAGGAATTAGATCATGCAGTATATGATTTGGATTGGGCTTGTAACACACCACACACAGCACCAACAAAACACACACGCACACAAACACACAATTGACACTCGTGCTGCCACAGTAATGCACAGCACACACATTTGGTATACACAGTGTTTACTTGCATTACTCTGTTACCAGTTTCCTCCAAGTTTCCAACCCAGGGCACCACAACACACACACACGTGCACGCACAACACACACCACCACACGTGCACCACACACAACAGCGCACGCTAAAAAAGCCAACAAGAACTAGGCAGGAGGTTGCCTAATCCCCCTTTATATCTCCTCTTTCTTCCCTCCTTATTCTCCTTTTTTTCCTTTTTGTTTTTTTTCTCCCCAAAGCCCTTAATCAGAGGACCCCCCCCCCCCCCCCCCCCCATCCCTCCTCTCTCATACCCGCGGGGCGTCCCTATTCACCAACCTGGTGAATAATTAATGCCGGCAGGGCACAAGTTGATTAAATAACACATCAGGTCTCCTTCATTGAGAAGAGCCATGGCTCCACTGTGATGTTTCTGCTGGTGCGGGTGAAAGCCACGGCAGAGAGGAGAGTTATTCTTCATATTAACCTTGATTAAGATTTCATGGCTGTAAGACCATATGCAGGGCCATGTGGTTTCCCTGTTGTAAGCAGGTTATTGGTGTTTGGGCATTTTGATCAAGAGTGAAAACCATTCACTGCAAATAACGAGAGGATGTTTGATACCAATAGTGTTAAGGGAGGTTATACATTGGACAATAATATATCTTTTGTGTTTAATGAAAAAGACCTCAGATATATTCTGAGCAGAACATTTTATGGTTGAAAACTTTCTAAATTACTTAAAATCTATCTTAAAATTTTTTCTTTCTACCTCGGCGAACATCTAATACCATAGTGACAAGCCAAAATTGATGAAGGCCAATATACTGGTGGAGCTCAGCTTCCCACCAGAACTCAGGGAAAACCCGAAGTCTGTTATTGTCACTCCCTTCTTCTTCTCTTCCTCCCCCGCTGCCTCTCTGTGTCGCTCCTCTGTTCCCCTGTAATGTTTTAAATTGAAGCAGATGGCATTCATGGGTGACACATGATGCAAGTTCATGTTTGCTAATTATGTCTTTGTCAGCCCCTCCCCCTCTCTTTTTACCCCCCCCCATCTCTGCTGTATGTTTTCCTGCCATGTCTCCAATGATTCAAATAGTGTGGAATCAAGGGAACTGCAGAGTTAAATAGAGGAAGGAATTACGATTGTGTATCTGTGAGTGTGTGTACAGTTTTAATAAGGCACGTTCCCTTTTGAAAGGCTGCCTCTCACAGACAGAGGCACGTTGTAGTGAGTGTGTGTGTGTGTGTGTGTGTGTTTGTGTGTGTGTGTGTGCACGCATGTGTGTGATATTGTTGACTGGGTGCTCAAGTGAGCTTGTTTACCATTCTTAGCCGCTTTGAGCTGTGAGAGGCTGACTGGCCAAACACTCCTAATGAGTTCCTCCTCAGTCCACACACACACACACACACACACACACACACACACACACACAAACTTGTGTCCCTGCACCATTCCACTCTGAAACATCGATGCAGCCACTGGGGGTCATTGTTTCCCATAGCTCCAGATCAGACTGTTCTCACAGTTCTGTTTGTGTGTGTGTGTGTGTGTGTGTGTGTGTGTGTGTGTGTGTGCGCGCGCACCGGTGTCAGTCGCCATGACGCCCTGCTCACCAAACTCACACTGTGCACCCAAACAGATTAGCCCCTCACTTATTAATACAATACAAGTGAGACTGAGAAATGTCTAAATGCAGGAGGGAGATTAGGTCACTGCTCTGTATCAGTCATTTATTCATTTGTGACCTTGTTTTCTCAAAAAGCGCAACTAAGCACCTTCACTTTTTTATTCACAGTGGCGCTTGGTTTCTGCCCTTTTTTCATGTCTCTGTGCTTCAGATCGTTCTCCTTCATCTGTGTGTTTTCTCTCATTGAGATGCAGCATCTCACTGATCTCTTCCCCTCATTACCTATTTTGCCTCACTCTTTCATGTTTCGCTCTTTTGTTCTTCTACTTCTCTCTTTTTCTCTAGTTAGTGTTCTCTTTCAGAATTTCACTCCCTTTGAAGTTTTTTTTTTTTTTCTCCATAGATACAAGTTATCTAATTTTAAGTGTGTTTTCAGTTTGGCCAATAGACTTTACTGCTCTTTAGTATTGGTTCTACATTAGCACTATGTAAGTGGTAATTCCCGGCATCTATAATGCTTCTCTGCCGTTGCTAACGTTTACCTGATCCCAAACAGATTTGCATCTTCTCAGGTGAATTGGAAGTCCATACTACCTGTTAATGGGATTATCATTCGACCTTTGACCCATATAGCTAGCTAGCTAAGCACAGAGCGAGCACATGATGACCGGCGGATTAATGCCTGATCCCTAGATATACTAAAGCTTGTTTGGGCAAGAAACCCACGCTGCAACTGGCTTGTCCTTATAGAGTGCACAGACGGGCACACACAAACATGCAGCTGCAGAGACGTGAGGCCCCCCTCTGCACGCACACGCACACGCACACACACACACACACACACACACACACACACACACACACAAATAGCCATCCAGGAAGCTAACTGACACCAAGTGACTGTGTGTTGTTTTTACAATCAGCTTTCTCCGGATTGCAGCTCAGACAGCCCTCCTCCCCAGCTCTCTCTCTCTCATCACAAAGAGCGGCTGCTTTTACGAGGGTCTGGCTGCAGTAAAAGCCAAGGGTTGTGGGGGGGCACAGAAGGCTGTCAGAGAGGATGTAAATTACACAAATAAAACTCCACACTGGCACTGAGCTTCCCCCAAGAGAGAGACAGAGAGAAGGGGGGGGGGGGATTTACTATAACTTCAGAGGGGAACAGAGTGGGACAGAAAGAGGGAAAAGAATAAGAAGGTATGCAGAGAAGCGGCGGTGAAAGGGAAGAGAGTGAAGGAGAAATCTAGGGGAAATAAGCGGTTGCAGACAAAGATTCGGTCTCTGCAAATTTGAGAGAAAGGAGAAGAAAAGAGGTGGAAAAAGTTAGTGGAGAACCATCATTCAGCACTTTTATATTACAGCCAGAGCCCTGTGCATGTGCTTCGCTGGCACAATCACCCATGACTATGGCACCCGCCTTCCTTCCCTGCTCTTTATCACCTCCTCCCATCCTTCCCTCAGCATCCCTCCCTTCCGTCTTAAGGGATTTGTCTCATCTGCTTGCCGGTGCACCTTTTCCCTCTAAAGAGGGCGTCTTCTGCATTTTGGATTGTCGATACAAACATGACACTGTGCTGTAAATTCAGACCCACCATGTCACATTTGCACCTCCACCAAGCAAACAAAAAGTGGGGATGTGACCGGTGACGTTGAGTAGGAAATAGGGCGTGCATTGTAGTGCAGGCATTATTTTGTAGCTTGGCAACATTTACAGTTAGAGGAAACCTGATTATAACCAGGGTTTCCTCCCACCCTAAGAGGAGAGCAGAGAATAGACCTGCTGTATTTGTCCTGCCCTCTCATTCAATCACGCACGCACTCACACACACACACACACTCACAGATTGTCACGTTTGTAATAGCATAGTCATTCTCTTATTTTGCAGAGCATGGTCTGAAGTTACCAGTGGGACCGCTAATGCTATTAGCTGCTCATTAAGTTGATAATTATATCGTGAAAATATATATTTCTACAATGAGAAGCGATATGGTTTGTCTCTACTGGGGTAGTTTTAGAGTTGCAGCTGAAAATATTTTCATTTCCAATTGTTATTTTTTCAGTTATTTGTGTATACCACAAAACATCGGAAAATTGGGAACATGCCTGGCACAAACTGTCAGATGATGTCCTCAGATTGTTTGTGTAAACGGTCAAAAACACAAATACTTTAAAAATAAAATAATATAAATCAGAGTAAAGTGGAAGATTTCTACATTTGAGAAGCTGGGAAAAGATTTTTTTTTTATATACAAAATTAAAAAGAAAATCTCTCCAAAGTCCTGTATAGCAAAGTATTAGTTATTCCACAGTCAGCATAAAAATGACTTTGTTGCTGTTGTTACTTTGTGGAATTACTGAATAGAAAAATATGAATATATTGTATGCTAAGCTAAGATATATGCATCCGCTGAAAGACACTATTTCGTATGCACAGACACACACATACACACACACACACACAGTCTTAGAGATTCTTTTGTTAGCAACTCAGTCAGTGTAACCACCAAAATGTTCCTGGCTCCTCTCTCGCTGCCTGCCTGGGCGTCTGACTGCTGCACCGTGCACAATAAGCTGAGGGACTACAGCCGTGTGACCAGTAAACCTCATGGCAGCTCAGCAGAGTGGCAGACGGCAAAGTGGTTAAGTTGATTATATAGAGTTGTACATTTCCTCAGGGAGCTGAGGAGGAACTGAGGGACGATGCTACGAGGGTGGAAGAGATCAATTGGAGGAGGAAAAAAAAAAAAAAAATCGATCTAGTATAAGATATGCACAGAAAGGGAAGAGAGAAGAAGGAGGAAATTATGTGTAAGAGACAGGCAGAATTGTCCAAGACAGATAGCGAGAGGATGTGAGGATGTTGCGGTAGGCAGAAGTGGAGTGGAAAAAGATCAGAGTTCTTCTGACGTCTAAAGCAGTGAACATACAAGTCGGTACATTTGTGTGTACTCTACGTCCAGGGTGAAGGAATCTTTGCAAATTAGCCGACTCAGAGCTCAAACTAACATCTCGACAGACTGGGCAATGAGACATGATCTGGGGGGATGAGGCCTGGAGCACATAGTTATAGCGTTTTAATATGCAGCAAATATTTTGACAAACAACATTCTCTGAGGAAGACATGCCGCTTGGTCTGTATTACAAATTACAGATCAGTCGTAATTCACAGTAAGATTAATATTTTTAACGACTGGTTCATCAAGAACTTTCTTTGATGTTCATGGAAACGGTCTGTTATTATGCCCCATTATTCCCAAAACCCCCTCGCTTTTCGATTCTTGGAATTAAATGCTTACTTGCTTGAAAATGGATGTTGCTGCCAAGTTGTATTTTTTTTAAAGCTCAGCCAGTTCTCTAATTGCATTTGTTACCATGCCAACAGCAGTCTTTTTTTTTTAAGTCTCCAATAAAATGTTTTTCTTCTATGTCTGAAAACATTGCAAACATCCTAAACTGACTGATATTAGGCCATTAAAAGATGTGCTGGTATAAACCTTTGCTGTGGGAACTGCTGTAGCATCTAGTGATGTCTGTGGAATAAAAAAACTAGATATGCACATTCTCTGTCATGTCAATCGATCAGGAGGCAGTGAAAGCATTATATTTCCAAATTGCTGTGATTTGCATTTATGATATTTATTCTAAAATGATCCTTTTGTTCCTGTTGTCTTCAGTTGCGTTGTGCTTTGCCCTAACTGTTTGTGGTTGCAGTGGTTTCAGAACGCTCACAAACGTTTTTGTCTCCTGTTGACTATACAAAATATGAACAAAGTTCAGAGCAGGCTCATTAAGGTCATTTGAGTGTCACTGTGTCACCTATTTCACACTGAGTTCAATCAATTGAAAACACATTAAACTAAAGACTCTACATCACAAAATACTTCAAAGTTTTATGCAAGGGTCTCAAAAAAACAAAAACAAAAACTATATATAGAAAAACAAGAAAAAGAATGTTGCACTTTAACAATTAAACTCTCTTTAAAATATACAAAAAACATGAAAAACACATTTTTTCACTGGGTGAAACAGGCTGACATGCCATTGTTGCCATGTGTGTGTGTGTGTGTGTCTGTCTGTGTGTGTGTGTGTGTGTCAGCCATATTGTGTGGCTCAGCTTTGGGACAACAGAAATACCCTGGATGATGTGTCTCACTCAGCTGTTTTGCCAGACGACTGGATTGTTGGCACACACACACACACACGCGCGCACGCACGCACACACACACACACACACACGCGCGCACACGCACACACTCACACATACACACAAAGAGCGAGAGACAGAGAGAGAGAGGGGATGGTGTCCATTGTTGTCTCCTTGCTGGAATGATCTTGCACCTGCATGTTGCTGATGGTGGGATTTGCTCTACGTATGTGTATGTCAGTGCTGGACTGTAACAAAGTATGTCGCTTGATGGCTGCCATGATTTTAATCTTGTGGGGCAGAGCTTCTTTGAACACACCACCAAGGAGAGTTTTAAAAACTGTTCTTACTCAAAACTTTGTGGAAACATATAGGTACTGTATGATTTAAAAAAAAGAAAAAAGAAAAAAAAAGAAACGTAAAGTGAAATATTCTTTCACACCTTTTTAGAAAAGCATGTTTTTCCATCACTTGTGAACATGTGTGTAGCTCCACAGTAGCTGCGGTATCTTCTATTTCAAGTCAGTGATTGTTTGCACGTATCTATTGACTCAACCTGTTTAATTAGCCTGTGTTTATCTAGATATATGGAACTGACTTTATGTCTGTTTACAACCCGTATGCATCTGCCTCTGACTCTCTGTCTCTGTGTGTGTGTGTGTGTGTGTGTGTTTGTGTGTGTGTGTGTGTTCCAGTCCACACAGTAGCTGCACACTGCTCATTCAGCTGTTATTAGGTAGCATCTGCAGGGTCTAAACTGTGGGTGTGACATGCGCATGGACATCATTGATGTCACTGCATTATTGGCCATTGTTATTCCGCAGAAACCTGTCTGACACAAATTATGATTATCACTCCGAGTTCAGCCCCGGAGCACTCTGGCTAACTGCCTGGGTTTGACCATTGAACCCTGAGGTGTAGTCTGGCGACTCCCTCAGCACCAGGTCTGCAGGGCATTGTGTGTGTATGTGTGTTTATGTGTGTTTATCTGTTTACATGTGCGTGTGTGTGTGTGTGTGCATGAGAGAGAAACAGAGGGAGACAGGGAGGGAGCGTTTTGTGTACAAGCTGGCTGTCCACCCTGCTTTATCGCCTGATCATATGGAATGGCTACCAAGTATTCACACATGCACACATTATAACATATGTGAATCCACTGCACAGATATAGGCTATACCATACGTACTGTATACATGTGTGTACATTTGTGTATGTTCATGTGTACCTGTATACATTTTTTGGTGCTTGAGATTCAATCACAGTGAGATTTGTGCCATGTATTTGAGCGTGAGCTTATGTTTCTGTCAAATGCTCATGTGTGCTTTGCTGTGTGTGCGTGCGCATGGCTGCCCTGTACTAACAGGGTTATTTCATATGAATTTTTTTTGGGGACAGCTGAATGTCAGCAGATCCATTATCCTTTATCTGAACTCCTCACAGCAGAGAGAGAGAGAGAGAGAGAGGGAGAGAGATGGAGTAGATGAGGGTGGTTCAGAAGATGGATGGATGGACGGATGAATGTCAGTCTCCTATGGCACGCTCCTGTTAACTGTCGCTTTCTGTAATTCATGAATTATTCACCCACAGTCTCTTCACTCGTGTCATAGTTGTGATCCCCTCCATTAGAAAAGACTCTTACACACACCTTACTCTTTTATATCTACATTTCTTTTTTTTAAGGGCAGGACAATAGGACAGTAATTGACCATCATCAATATATTAACAACAAACTGCACTGTATTCTCATAATTCAGTGCAGACATTTTCTACTCTATTTCTATCATTTTCATTGACTGTATATTGTCATGCATCACAGATGACTGTCTTGTAGCATGTCCTACTGCAGTATTGCCTGTACCGTGGTGTTATTTTTGCCGTGGTCAAAACATCATAATTATACCATACAGGAAGTTTCCCTAATGTTCATACCCCTACAACAGTACAGTTTAAAACGCACTGTATTAGATCCATGGAGGATCTGAAAGCCCCTAGCCGTGGTAAGTCTCAGTTATTTGTTTGTATTACTGTGAATTTGAGAGCTAAGTGCACTTAAGGGTGTGGAATGAAAAGCTGTGCAGAGGGTTTGGATCTTCAATCTTCACTGATCGGACAGTTTGTTGCCTCTTAGAGCGACAGAGCAGCGGACGTACTTTGGCTGGAAATTCAAAGAGAGGAGACACAGCGGACTTACTAGCCCCTTTTACACACCCTGTTCAAGGCGGGAATGTATTTAGTCTCCGCTAGCCACTCTGTAGAGAAGGCACCTGCATCTGTGTAAAAAGGAGAGGACGTGGTTAGACAGGACACAGGCGCTGTTGCGTTACACATCACACCTCAGGTTCACTACCCGGTTGGCAACTCTTACCACACACGTACACATTCAGAGCAGTTGCGTGCAAATATACGACAAACGCATGTTTGCCATTTTGCAACATAGAGAAGTTACAGTAAAATGAGGGAAGTGTAGAAACCTTTAGTCATCACTGTTCATTCTCATGTGTTTTCTAACATCACTTACTGTATATTGCCCCTGGTCGGTCACTACTGTTGTGTCAAAGTTGCTGCAGTTACAAGGACTTGTTGCAAAATCTATTTCAAAATGTTTTGACCAATACCGATCAGATGTGTCCATGCCCTTTTACTGATAAGCCGAGCAGTAATACAGGAATCTAGTGGGGGGTGGGTGGGTGGGGGTGGGTGGGGGGGACTGTCTCCAGCAGCAGATTCTTTTGTCAGATCTATTAAACTCTTGTAACTTCTTCTACTCATCCAACTGTTAAAATACTTTTAATGGCTGTAATGTTGGAACAGCAACCTCTGGCATCCCCTGAGAATCACATCTGCCCTTCAGATAGCCAGATGGCTGCTGCAGCAGCAGTCAGTTTTGGGACCACACATCCATTACTTATAGACACGCATGAACATGTCAGGCAAAGATCGCAGCGTTAAACTGTTACAAGACTATCTGTTGCCCTTCTTATGACCTTGAAACATTAATTTTATTTAATTTTTTGGCGCTAATGCTGAAGTCGTCTCCTCCTCTATAGGCTTACTCTGTGTATAATTGTGTTATCTTCCATTTGTGTAATTGTCTTACTCTATGTAATAAGAAGAGTTTTGAGTGTGACCCTTATCTGTAATAACAGCTGTATTTGTGGAGCTAATGTTGCGAACCACTATTATTGTGCGGAGGGAAAGCGGGAGGAAGAGAGTGATGAATGATACGTCCAGAGAGAGAGAGAGGAGACAGAAAGCGATGGGCTGTTGGCCAACGAGGTTAGAGGTTTTACTGTGGGTGTCTGCTTGGTTGCGTGGAGACTACCTCAGATATACACACAGGCCTAAGAGCACACACACTTCTGGTCAAACACAGTCTAGACAGCCTGACGCTTAGCTGTGTGCTAACTGAAATATGCATCATCCCTTGTTTATCCATTGCAAACACAACAATGTTTGAAGACACATTTGCAAAACCTTGTAAAGCGACTTTTTAGATTATTATTAAGGCATTTTGTCGTTTAGTGGCAGTAAAATGTGGAGGGGGGGGGTCACATGCACGAAATGGAAATGGAAAAATCTAAATGTGGACATCGATGGGTGTTGATGCTACAGCGTGACAGCATCTCTGCAGGTTGAGGAAAATGTGCAGTACTGGCTGTTCACGTTATCAGAGTGAAATGGTGAAAGACCGGAGAGGATGGCGAACTGAATAATGACGGGTTCTGGAGGATGATTTTGTTAACTCCTGATAAGCTCTGACATGCCAGGCTTCCCAGCAGCCCCTGGCACTCCTGTTCTCACCTCCACACATGAGCAAGCGCATCTGTGAACTCCCCCTGCACCTTTTTACACATTTTACTGTAGCACCTTTTTTTCCGATTAAACATGCAAACGCTGATACACAAGGATCCATGCCAAAAAACACCCCAAGACACACACACACACACACACAAAAACACACACACACGGACACACATACAAGCCCACACACAAACAGATGCACATATGCACACAGAACTGCACTTTCTTACATCATCACTGAAGCTTAGCCTTCACTTTTCAGCAAGGATTGTTGGCAACAAGGAAGGAAAGACAGGAGAGGCTCCAGAAACAGCATAGAGAGAGAGAGAGAGAGAGAGAGAGAGAATAAAAATGGGAGGGAAAGAAAGGCAGGCAGGATGGATCTCTCCATCATGCTGTCAGGAAGGTGCAGCTGTAGCATTAGCAAGGAATAAAGAGTGTTTTTAAAAGGTGCTGCGAGGTGCAGCAAAGATGAGTCGGATAAATGACTTCTCTTTTTCATTCAAAGAGCCCCAGAAAGCCCACAGGGTCACTGTGTGTGTGTGTGTGTGTGTGTGTGTGTGTGTGTGTGTGTGTGTGTGTGTGTGTGTGTGTGTGTGTGTGTGCGGCGCGTGGTGTTGTGAGTGTTTGGCCGCGCGTTCAAGTGTGTGTGTGCGCCCGCGTGGTGGTGTGTGGAGTGTGTGGAATCTGCAGGAGAAAGAAAGAGTGTGTGTACAAGTATGAGGGGAAGAAAGTGTGACACTGTGAGTTTGAGCTTGAGAATTCATACAAAACCCAGACTTCTGCCATGGCCGGCTGACGTTTTTGTTACTCCTGACATTATAACATATTATGTTTTTTTTTTTTTTTTTCTGGCTCTTGCCCCTTTCCTTTCATTACTGACTGGGAAAAGTAATGTAGTTTGGGGGGGGCATGTTAGGTCGAACAATGGCTCAAAAATATTGAATAAGGAGTGAAAGGGAGCCAGGGTTTGAATGACAATAGGCCAGAGCTGGGGGTGAGGACTGATGATGTGAGGGGGTGGCGAGTCCAGATTGATGATAGATCTACACTGGTTAAATATTATCAGGCTTCTTTGTCTTATCAGCGAATGGTAAGATGCAGCCAGCTAATGATCTGCCCTTCTGAGCCTTTCACTTTTTGTATTATCCTATTTACTTCCTATTGAGACGCTCCTCTCTCCGCGGGTTCACAACACAGATGGTTTGGGTAGCCATAGCGACTGCCGAGCTTTATTTATATCAGTCCAAAGCTTTTATGTGGGTTTTTTTTTTTTTTTTTTTAACTCTTGGAAGTTTTGTCACGGATGGAGTGCTGAAGTGCAAAGGTGGATAATTTAAAGTATTTTTTTATTTGAGTTCTCTGACAAGTCTAGGTCAAACAAAAACTTTTTCCTTATAAAACTGAAAGAGTTTAAAGGTACCTATGTCCTAACCTCCTCACTGTTTATGAGAAATGTTCTAGTCAGTATCAGTCATGTCATTGCATTTGCAATGACATGCGTAAGCATTGTTAAGCAACAGAGACACAGATGTATATTTTGGCATAATGATAAGCCATGTGGTGTCGGTCATGTTTTCAGTACTTCCCTATTTTCCACTGTGTTTGTTTTTGCATTACTGCCTAAATATCAAGGGCAGGACGAGCCAGGGCCTGAGGGCAAAAAGTTTGACATTGATATCAGTTTTCACAGCACTTCTCTGCGTTTGTTGGCCAAGCCCGACAAAGGACGAAGCTCTTTCCTGCTGCCTGTGGCTAAGCTGAGTAAACCGTTTGACTGTAGAAACAACCACAGCGCAGGGAAAATCTGTGCTCTGATAGGGCATTTTTCACTGTCAGGGTTGTCCTCGGCGTTCAGATGAAGCTGACCCGTACGCACCTCTGGGACTTGTGGGTAAAAAGGGCTGCCTCTCATCCAATTAACTCCTCTCTTTCATACACATAAATATATACACACACACACACACACACACACACACACACACATACTAGGGCTGGGGTGGGGGTGTGTGGTGGACAGTTACAGAGAGGGTGTGAGATTGCGCAGAGGAGGGAGTAGCTGCTCCATCTACATTCCCTGCGCCCCATTCTTTTGAAATGCTGATGACGCCTCCTCCGTCACCCTCCTCGCTCTGCTCCCTTCTCTTTTAATGCGGCGGAGTCATCCATTCCATTAACCCTCCTCCTGCTCCTCTCCCCAGGTTAGAATGAGGCAGATCCCCCCCCCACCCAACAACCACCGTATAAAAGGCAGGGCAACAGGGGCCACAGTGATGACGATGGCAGGGGCATTTGTCATGCTCTGAGCCGCGGCAGTCTGTTGCTCTCCCGAGGGCTTTTGTTGTCCCCAGCTCCCAACTTGCAGGCTAAGCAGGGGATTTCACATGTTTCATTAACATCTGAACCTGCTCGGCACTTTGGAACATTTCACATCGCTCGGCGGGAACGTGCACAAACACAGACAGACGCGCATTTTGAAAGATAAAAAGCGGGATGTAACAAGCACATGTGCCCAGGAGAGAGCAGTCAGTTTTATGAAAGAGCAATGGCAAGATTAGAGCTGTATCACACACACACACACACACACACGTGCACACACACACACATACACAGCCGTTTCAATGAGTGTTGACTGCACATTCAGCCTGCAGTTATCCAACCTCTGCTTGCTCCGTGGCACACATTCGGTCTTTGTACTAAGCACAACAATCAGCGTGCCCTGCCCGGCGCCGGTGTTAGGGGCACCACTCAAGTGGAGGTCACTGGCGGAGGCGTTATAATGCTTTGGGCTGGGCACAACAAGACTGAGGGCAATCCACTTAAAGCGAACCACCAACCACCCCCACCCCCCCCACACCTCCTCTCATATCCCTTCCAGGCCACCCCGAGCATCACACTTCTGAATGGAAAACGGGAAATCGGCCCTCTGCAGCACTTAAAAAAAAAACTGGACGGAGAAAGCAGCGAGAGGGAGGGTGGGAGAGAGGAAAGTACTGTGGTGGTAGGGTGGGGGTGGGGGTGGTGGGAGCTCATGCAAGAGATACAGAGCCGCTTTTTTAAACAGTGCCTCGACACAGAGACAGTAGTGCCTAAGATCTCTGTCAGAGGGAGATGAAACGGCTCGAATCAGGCAACACGGGCAAAAATCAAAGCTTGAAAGTCTGTTTTGATGAGAAGACGGCTTTTTTTTTTGATTTTCCCCACTCCCTCATTTTTTTTTTTTTTTTTTTTTTTTCCCCCTCCCCCATTTTTTTTTTTTTTTTTTGTTCCTCCATCTGTAGTTTTTGTGAACTCTGACTTAAAGCCACGAGGGCAAGACTGCGGTCAAGAACATGGATGCAGGAAATGGAGAAATGAATGGTATCATACATAGATAAACAGACTGTAGTAATTGCATCAGTGATGCCAATTTCTATGTGAGTTTTGGCAGAGCAGATTTGTGGACCGAGCTCCTTGTTCTGCCAGCCTCCACCATCCTTTTCCTGCTCTCCCCTCCTCCGCTCCGTGCTTTTCCCTCTCTCCCTCTCTCTCTCTGTACTCTCCTGCAGGAGGTGATCATCTCTTTCCTCAGCCCCTACCATACTATACTCTATGTTCATTCTCTGTCCCTCTTGTCTTTCTTAATAGAATTAGTGGCATGTCCATCTGTATGTACTAAACATCTCCCTGTTCCTGACAGCTAATGGGGGCCATTCTCAGCCCGGGATGACTGATACACGGATGTCCTTCCTCCAGGGTAACATCCATAGCAATTTTCCCTTGATTTGCTGAGTGATGGACTCAATGCAAAGGAACATAGACCTAATGATCATTGCGGAGATGGGCTCTCTAACTCAAGGCCGTAGAGTGTGGACGATTACAAGCTATACAATAAGCCACGCCCCCCCCCCCCTCTGCTGAGGTATTTCCAGAATGCCGCCGGCCATGATGGATTTATGAGTGGGCCATACTTTGGTAAACACCGATGGTAGGCAGCTTTGTCCTCCCCCCTGTGATATAGTGAAGGTCCCCATAAAAAATGGGAAAACCAGGTTACGGCCACCATAGAGCTGGGCTAAACAATAAAAGGCTTTATGGGCAGATATAGGCCTGTACCATAAATGCTGGAATCTGCCGTCGGAGGGACATTAAAGGGATAATGACAGGGGGGGTAGCTTTCACAAAGATCCCTGCAGCCACTAAGAGGGTCTTTTTTTATTATTTTTAGAAAAGACACACGCACACACAAACTGAGGATAGCACAGCACCGATGTAGAGATCTATAGAACAGTTTAACTTTGGGTCAGGCTGTGTGTGTGTGTGTCTGTGTGTGTGTGTGTGTGTGTGTGTGTGTGTGTGTGTGTGTGTGTGTGTGTGTATCCAGTAGATTGACAGAAAGAAGCTGGAAGTGGTGCAGTGTTCATCGATAACTGCAGCTTGTTCTCACATCGAAGGGTCGGGCCCTCATTACACATTGGCTCGCTGTCGGGGAGCACAGCTGTTGGGTTTGGCTGGTGCTGCCTGTACAGGCTGCACAAACCCAGCTGTGCAAACAAACACGCACATACACACACACACACACACACACACACACACACACACACACACACACACACACAGAAACTATAATGGCAGAACTGGGAACGGAGTGGCAACAGACAGGTCGGCAGAGCTTCAGGTGGACTTGAAAGCAAACACGCACCTAGGCTCGCACAACAGAAACACACTCGGGGGGGATGTGATCGTGGTTAGAGAGTGACATGAGGAAGTTGGCTGCTGGGACCGTGACGCCGGTAGGAGTGGGGGTGGGGGGCGGATTATGGTGCTGATCATCACAGTCATGGGATAATGCTGCTAACATGCAGACAGCATGTTTTGCCCCACAGCGTGACAGAGACCTGGACAGATGCAATCACTATCTTATCGTCCCTTGCTGCCTCTCAAATTAGGGCACATTTCAACTCCTTAAAGTACTTCCCCTCTGAATTTATCTTCTCTGTCTTTCCCTGCTGTGCTGCTTTATTAGGTCGCTGGGAAGATTTAAGAAAGATAGAAAGCTTTGCCGAGGTTTCCAGCTTCTTTATCGTCTGGGCATTAGCCATCTGCTGGCACATGTGCAGGAGAGCTTGGGGGGAGGTGTAGCTTGAGCGCCTGTGTTTGTGTAGTAGTCGCTAAGGCAGACAGGAACTCTAAAATTAGGCCCGGGCCATTCTAACTCGAACATGTCTGGCCTTATCTTGTCAGGAGATGGCTATTATCCGTGCCAAGTGTTGTCTGAGCGATACGGCAGGTCTGATCTGTTTTTTCCTTTGCCTTTTAGCCTGTTTAGTGTCTCCGGGCCAACCAGAGCCCAGTCGACTTTTCCACGACTTTTGGACAGTTTGATTTCAGTCTGTTTTGATTTGACCGTCCACTCCAATAATCAACACACTGTGCAGGAAATGTTCATAGCCATGAAGGAGGGGGAAAAAAAAAGATCTCCAGAGTGCAGGAACACAAGAGTCAAGGGACAGCTGATTGCAGATGTTGGTGGATCCTCTCCAGAATCTGCTTAGCATTCAACAAGAATTCTCTCTCATTAGCTAAACCAAGATCTGCTCCGACACTGTTGACTCCAGCTTGTGCGTTTACAGAGAAGGCACTCTTCCTCCTCTTTTTTATCGCGTACAATAATCCCAATGACATAACGACCTATTGTTTGTTCTAACCTGTCGGCTCATCTCCTTGGGGGGGAGGAATGGCAGGGGAAGCACCTTTTACTGCTTCCTAACACCCCTGATTGGGCTAAGAAAGAAGGAGAGTGGGGCAGTAAAAATAGTTTGACACCCTCAAGGTCCAGCCAGCAATCTCCTCGCTGCCCTTGCCCATAAAACTCTTTGAATTCCCTCCTAAAATCCTTCTCCCCTCTCTCCCTCACTCTCCCGCTCTCCCTCCCCCAACTCTCAGCTGGACTCTTAAGTTCTAGCTTTCCTCCAAATCAAGGACCGACCAAGGTTTACCGCTTGTGGTATCCCTCTATTATTTGCACTTGCATAACCATCTATTCCTGCGAGGCCTCTGTGTCTGAATGGTGCTTTAATCAGACCCCTCCGTCGGTTTGCCTGGACCTCATGCAGCAACACTTTGAAGCTCATGCCACGAAACTGAGACTTGCCTCTCGGTGACAAGTTAAGGGATCAAGCACACAATCTCATTCTTTCTAGCTTTGCTTTGCGCCAGAGTACTTTTCCATGTCCTCAGGACTGCAGTGCTTATTGATACTGGAACAGGAACAGCCACCTGGACTGCTGTGTTAACGTGGGCTGAACCTCTCGTGACTCTCAGTCTACTTAGTCTTTACACAGTCATGAAGACACAATAGAGACCACTGATCACTCTCACTTCCCCCATATTCATGGCACCAGTTGTCAAGTGTGTGTCTTAGCACTTCATATTCATATTATGTGTGTGCACGTACAGACTGGCCTCCACCTGGCACTAAACCAGTGCTCATTTTTCCATTGGTGTAATGTAGTACACCCAATTCCCAAACTGTCAACCCCAAGGAGCCCTCTGTTCCTCTTTCTCTTCCCTCCTGTGAAAATAAAAAATACCACATTTATTTAATCTTAGGTGCCTTGATATATTCAGTTTTATTAAGCAAGACAAAGCGACTTCTTTGTTTAAGAAATAAATGTGAGAAAGCTGTGGCAAAAGGACGTTTTCAGGTCTAATCTCGTATCCCCCCCCCCGCCCCTGTAATAAGCAATGATCAACAATCCGTTATCTCCTAGCTTGTTTTATGCAATCGCAGGGTATTACCCGAGGATGAATGCCGTCCCCTTGGAGAAGAAAACAGAGCCTGGAAAATTAGCATTTTCTGACAGCCATTACTCACAGGGCTAATCCTGTCAAGGAATGTGTGGCTGTGCTATCAGCGCGGGCAAGGGGTCGCTGCGGCCCAGGCCTGCACACTGGGCTCTTATCAGGCAGGGTAAACACGCGGGGGTCTGCATTAAATAAGTGTCACAGTCAGTGGGGGCGGAGCAGGCCGAACCCCCCCCCCCCCGCCAGGCTCCATGCAGATAATCCCTCTCAAAAACTGTGTTAGTCAGACCCAGCTGTGGCCTGTGGCTCAGGTATAGGGAAGGTGGGGGAGGAGAGGTATTGTTCAGGCAGTGGTGTAGATTACAGCACAAGTCACACAGGTTTTTGGCCATATCCACATTGATGCAGATGTATTTGAAAAGGCCAGATACCACACTGACAAACCACAACAGTAGGAAACTGCTTAAGAATGCATGTCCACCAGACAATTGGATGGGACAGGTAATTCTGCTGTCATAGGCAAGTTGTCAGAATCTGCAGCTCAGAGCCTGGCCTCTCCTCCTCCTGACCTTGTCTGGGACGTCCCAGTCATTATTAAACATGCTCGATATTGTCCTATGTGGTCTTCTATTTAAAGAACCAAAATTTTCACTCTTGCCATTGTGAAGGTGAAAATAATCATACAGTATGATATGGGTGCTTGGCCTTCATCTCTACCACCAAGCATGTGCAGGCTACTCGAGGCTGCGGCTGTAGCCACTCCAGATCACATCACAATCATAGGCCACTGCTTTCGAAAAAAGCTCTCCGACATGACTACGACATGAGACCGATGTTGTGTTTGTGAAAAGTTTGGACGTGTTTTAGGGACTGTGGCATTGACGTTCGCATCAGCTGGAAAAGAAAAATAGTCAAACCTTTAAAGCTGTGCTACGACAGCTTTGGCACGGACCCGGGGCTCCTGTGTGACACAGCTGCATGTTCCCTTAACAAGTTGCAACAATGCTGCATGGAATGCTGCAGAGTAAAGGTGGAGTAACCTTTGATTAAGGAGGTGATGCAACTCTTGAAGCAGAACAACTTCCTGGACTTTATTCCAGCTGCAGCTACACTGTGAGAAAAGTTAAGTGTCAGTTACCATGACTGGGTGACTTTGCTTTTGTTACTTTTTTGAATGCCGGGTGAACTGAGGCGCCTCTCTGGGCAGCACTCGAGGAAGTGTAATGGTGTTACACTGAGTGTACAAGGTGGGAAACCTTGAATAATGTGGGATGAGAGCGAGCCAGAGAGGCGAATCCGAGTCAGCCAGTGGGTCACCAGGAGGTGAGGCTGCCTACTTCCCTGGGTTCAGGAAAAGTTCAGCCGCATAGCATTAGGCAAATTAGGGAGACAGAGGCTGGGGGAGAAAAAATCGAGGGGTAGGGACTGATGAGAGCATGGGGGAGAGGGTCAAATTAGTTGGAAGGAGGAGCCCAAATAAAGAGTGAGAACATAGACGGGAACTTCCAGGAAAAAGAGTGAGAGATAGAGTCTGGCGCAGCACTCATTATGTCCATGAACTCCATGTAAAGATATGAAAGACTCATTACTGAGCTTATATAACTTAATCGTGTCCTCTAATTCGTTTCTATTTAAAGCCCCCGCACCTAAATTTGAGGGAGGGCGGTGGGCTCCCCCCTCCACAGTCCCATGCACGGCCCGTGTTTCGAGAGAGGGAGATCCATAGTGACGTCCCTGAAGGGGTTAAACGTAGGAGGAGCAACGCATGAAAGGAGATCGAGGGAAGGCAGAAAGGAAAAAAAAAAAAAAAAGCAAAAAGAGCCTAGTGGAGGTGGAGCCAAAGTCCTCAGCTGCTGTGCCTTGTCACATTTCTGCAGAACATGATAGCCGCACGGTTTGGTGTGGGAATGATTTAGCCTTCTCTCTCCAAATACAAACAAGGCGGTGCTGCGTGTTTCGTGCGAACCTGGATGTTAGAGAGCGGGCTCCGACCGAGGGAAGCCGCCGGTTGTTGTAGCAGCGCACGGAGGGAGACCGGTTCATTTACGGTGCTGACAGGAGTCCACCCACGGCGGGCACAAACGGGACAACCGACCGTAACCCGAAGGACGAACTGCAACTAGACGGGATTTCCTCTCTGATATTTGCACCTTCTGCCCATCGATAATTCCCCCCCCCCCTGTGTTGTCGACACGGACTTTGGAGATTAGTGTTCTCTTTTCTGGGATTTTATCCGGCTTGTGTTCTCTTTGTGGCGTGGATACAGCCTCAAATGTTGCTCTCTGTTTGAGCAAGGCCGACAGGACCGATATATTCTGCTGAAGTTATCCGGGTCGTTTTCGATTTATTTTTTTGTGTGTGTGCCGTGTTCCTGCGTTGGACACCATGCAGACTGCTCTCTTGAATTATGTTTTCAAATTGAGCGCAGCCGATTAGGCTCCTTCACACACTGACTCACTCCTCGATTTGGTCTACGATCCATACAGCGCTATCAGAAGATGCCAAATGTTCAAATGTCCCCGCTGTGTTTGGATTTATCACTTTCCCCTCGATTTTAATGCAGTTTCCCCCCGTTTGGCCCCCTCAGTTTCTACCTCTGCTGGTGGCGAGCTGAAAACCACAAGGCTCGTGTGTTCCTGCGTTCACGACAAGTAGTTCGTTTTTTGACAATAATCCCCTGCTATCGTCCTGCTTCGTATGATGTATGAGAGTGTGGACGTTGTGGGACTGAATCCCAGCCCGAACCCGTTTTTAATGATGGATTACTACAACCAGAGCAGAGGATGCTTGATCCCAGAGAAAGGACTGGTGCCCGGAGCGCCCCATCCCTACAGCACGTCCATCAGGAACCAGCACTGGAACGGCTCCAATCACTGTAGGTGCCTTTTCCTGCCTCCACAACTTCATTTCACTGAACGGTGTTAAAGTTAAAAACCCCCATGTCCGAGCCTGTGTGTGTATTCATAGCCTGAATGAATAGTGTGTTTTCCATTTTGTTATTTAGCCTATTTATTTTTAATCACGCGATAGATGCGACTAAAATCGGCATTATAAGGCCTTTATTTCTGTGTCACCAGCCTGTTTTATTTCAATTATTTAAACCCCATAATATGTGCCAAACAGCGTTGCATGCTATCGCCATCACTGAGCTCAATAACTGCATAATATATACTTGACCCACTTTCCGTTCCATCTCTTCTGCCTCACTGTGCGTCCAGGTTTGGGCATTTTTTTTTTCTCCCGGAGAAACCTCAGTGAGACTGCGGCGCTCTGATCCAGGCCACGTTATCCAAAGCCTTTGCGTTCCTGAAATATGCACTAAATACAAACAAGGTTTTGCAAGCCTTGCCAACGTTAATCAGATCAAACTTTCCTGCCAGTGTTATCCCTCGGTTCCTCTGGTAATCTGGATAGCTGCACCCACAGGCCACAGTTTCCTGAGCAGCACGGCCTGAACTGGACAGTCCTGCCTATATAACGTTATTAATGTTGTTTAATCAGGCTTTGAGCTAATTAAATGTATTTATAACCAGTCATTTAAATTTAGTAAAGCTGGGGAATGATGAGAACAGGGTGTTCTCTAATAATTAATTCTACAGCTTGATGTTTAAATCATATATTTATTTTAATAGCTTAACATTTTCAGTTGTTTCACACACATTAGAATATGAAAAATAAATATTTAAACTCTAATAAATACACCCAGAAAATGTATTTGTTGGCTCATGTACCAAGGATTGAGGATGACAGGCTTTCTGTCATGTCTAAAAATAGCATGCCAGTGTCTGGTGGTGGTTTTGAAATCTCAGCGAGACTTAGTTTGGTTAAGTGATTTAGTTTGCACTTGATTTAGTTATATATATATATATAATATATATATATATATATATTTATTTATTTTTTTGGTGTATAGTTTTCCACCTTTGGCAGCCATGGGAGATTTCAGCTCAGCGACACTGTATCTGCTGCAATAAGAGAGAGTTTTATTGCAACAACAAAGTATCACAGAGGCCCTTCCCATTCTTTACCTCAAAGGAGCTGCACTGCACAAAGCTCGAGCGGGCCTTTATAGAAGAGATAGCTCTGTTGTCTTTCACAGCTGAAGGAGCGTAAAAGGCAGGAATCTCCACAGGCTCTTAAGGGCCAATTTCCTCCTCGTCTCAAGACTATAGAAACACACGACAAAGGGAAATTTAAACAGGAATTTCTGATGTTTGGCGGCAACAACAAAAGCACTCAAATTGGTTTTGTTTGCGCTGTAGTCTTTCTCTCTGTCTCTCTCCCTCTCTCTCCCTCTCTCTCTTCACTGCTTGTTTTTCCAAGTCGGATGAGATTAGAAATTCCTCCTGACTAAAAGAACAAGTCCGATACATTCTTTCAAAGCAGATATCCAGCGAGCTTGATAGTATTTCTCAAACTGGCCCACTAAACAGCTCTAGTGGCAACATTGATTCAAACCATGTGAGCTTGTCTGAGGGAGACTGGTGGGGGGTGGGTGGGTTGGGGGGGTGGTGGGCCCAGGAAAAGACCTCTGATCCCTTAGTCGACTCCACATTGTTTTGCTCAACGGAGGAGTTGAGGTGGTGGCATATCTGCTCTTTGCCTTACTGCTTCTGCTAATAAAAAATTTCACTGCATAACCAGGGATAGGTTGGTGGCGTGGTGGTGGAGGTTGGGAGTGGGGGGTTGTAGAGTAGAGAGGCACAACATCCGTTAGTGTCATCATGTGGCTCGGAGGCTTATTGGATCATAGGGGTAGAAAACACAACAAACAAAACAGAGCAAGATTTCTTTTTTTCACCTCGTGTTCTTAAGCAAGAATCCAAACCAGCCAGGCTCAAAAAGCACGAGGCAATCCCAAAAACATCTGCTGGCTTTATCTGTTTCTGGCTTTTCCTTTTTAGAGTACTAACTTCACAGACAGTAGTCTCATGGTATGTTATCCTCTGCACGTGGGTTTAGAAACAGACTGCTGGTGGAGCTAAAAATTTTTTTTTTTTTTTTTTTTTTACCCCCTCTGTGCTTTTCCTTTTTGGTCCTCCTGTTTTTTCAACCTCTCCACATTGGATCTAACTATTCATTACAGGCTTTACAGACGAGCTCTCTGGCTCTAAGAGTGCACTCAGTGACATCTTCGCTGAAGTAAATCTGGCCTAAAACAACCTCCTGGACCCATTAAGTGGCTGGGCACACATCCAGATCATATGGACGCTTCATCCTTGATGTTATTAGTTCCTTGAAGATGCTGCGATTTGAGTTGCTTAACTGTTTTCAGTGCAGGTTCGCCCAGTCACAGGCAGTGTCAGCAAGCCACTTCTAGTCTGGTTATATTCAGAGCAACAGCGTTGAATCTTTATGGTGAAAAGGCCCTGGCCTTGCAGATTAAACGCACTTAAAATTTTCACCGAGCGCCTGTCAGGATCCTTACAGCAATTACGGGCTCATGCATGAAAGAATGTGCATGGCCTTGTTCACATGACTGTCACACACTAAAAAAAATGGGGGTATGAAGGAAAGAGGGATTGCATGGTGGGCTCAAATGCTCACCAGCCCACAGGCTCCTTGCTCTTTTGTTTTTTTTCCCAGGCTGTCCACAGTCCGAAAGAAAGCGGTCACCAGGGATTTCCATAGAGAGTAGACGAGGCAGAGAGGAGGGCGAGCTTTAGCTAGTTTGTCTTCAGAAAGCAGGGCCTGCCAAGTGGGCTATTGGACACGAACACTGTGTGTCTGAGGGACAAGTGACTGGCAGCCTAATCTGACTCATGGTATTTAAGTGCAGAAGTCCTTTTGCCTAGCAGGAGACGAGGCCAGAGGAAAAAAAAAAAACAGATGGCATTTGATTGTTTTTTGCCGCACCGGACTGTAAGAGCAGGAGCAACTTTGGGAAATGAGTGAATATTTTTGAAGCGGGAAAAAAACAAAAAAAAAACAAGAAAGGTTTGTGCTTTGCTGGTGAAGAGCAAACCCATGTGGCTTCTCTCTTGGCGTTTTGAGAGACTGCAGCATCAGACAGCACAGCAAGAGTGTCCCTAATTGCTTGTGTTGTTAGGCAGCAGCACGGAGAACTGTGGGTGATGCGTTTGGACTTTGTGCAGGCCGGCAGATTGGTGTTGGCCTTGCGAGAGAACTGAGAATATCACTTCATTCCCCTCTTTATTTATATATGCAGATTTTATTTGGCAAGTGTGCGCTGAGAATTGGGAAAAACATGAACAGCAGAGAATAAACAGAGAGCGGCCCGTCCTGTCCTGGAACAGATTTGGCTGGAGTACTGTCAGTTTCTGACATTGAAGGGAAGCTGCTGTTGTAAACAGCTGGAGAGAAGGGTCATCCACCGAGGCAGAACATAAAGTACCGCATTTATTATCTTGATCAATCCACTCAGGATTTCTTGGCAAAGCTGTTTACAACTTTAGTAAAATTACAGCTTGTGACTTTGTTGACATAAAGTGGTAATGCAAATCCCAGGTCTAAATACAGTGCAGTGTCTGTCCTTTATGTCAGTGCCAAGTCCCTGAGCTTTATGATATTTTCTGCATGCTCTTAAAACGTCCATGCACCTCAGTGTTTCTACGGACAGACTGATGAGAGAATGGGCCTTTCCTCCTGGGGTTTTGTTGATCCCAACTTGATGGAAGTGGCAGGATGGATGGACAGCATTGAGGCAAGGTCCTGTGTTCTTCCAGGGGAGGAAAGCGTCAAGCAGGCTTGGTATTGTACCACGTCTGCCTAACCCCTTTCAGCCATTGGCGACAGTGATTTAGTAGCCTGAATGCCTGGAACGCCACAGCAAGAGTGTGTGTGTGTGTGTGTGAGCGAGAGAGAGAGAGATCAGTGTGTCCACAGAAACACGTATGCCTTCACCTTCAGGTGAACATCAATAACACATTTTGTCATCAAGGTATGTTTGTAATGGCAGAGGGGTGAAGGGAGTTCAGCACTGCTGCCGCCGCTCTCCTGGGAAAGGCCGCGGGGCAGCATTTCACAACCTGCCATCACTCGCTCCCAATGCGGCACCTTGCCACCAACCGTCAGAGCGGTTGCTGCCCTTTTTAATGTGATTCATCGTTTACTAAATAGAGATGCCCTCAGAAGTGGATGTTCGCCATGCCACAAGGTTACCAGGAGCAACAAAGAGGCATGTTTTTGTTTGATAGCGATCGTTGTTTCAGTCTTCTTTTTTTTTCTTTTTTTTTTTTTTAAAGAGTAATGAGTGGGTGTGGTCTGTCACCTTGAACACCGGCAGAGCAACTACCTTTTGGACACAAACAAACAGTGCTATAGCTGACTGGCAACTTTTATTTTCTCCTAGAGGTGACATATTGCCGTGTCATTCCACATTGAGAATGTCAGAAATTCAGCATATTTTTGTCTGGCCAGTTTTTTTTTTTGTGCACACATGAACACACGCTCAGACCCAGCGATGGGCCCCAGCTTGTTTGTAGAGAGAATTAGCCAGAGGCATCAGTCAGAGAGTACTGTACACCAGTTTGGTTTGACGCTAAATCCCCAAACAAGGGTTGGTGTACACTGCAAAGCCCACTTTGATGAACAAAGCAGGGCAGACAGAAAAGATCCAGGCAGTGTCATTGATTCATCAGGGCTTAAAGAAGGCAGCTGATTGCAGACATTGTCACAATAGGGCTGTAATCTCACTATCAATAATTACATTCTCCCCTGTGTCTGTACTGTTACGACATGAGTGTGTGACACACACACACACACACACACACACACACACACACACACACACACACACACACACACACACAGGGATGGGAGGGAGATCGAAACAGTTCAGGTTAAAGGAGGGTTCTACCCTTTAAAATATTCATAGCTTCTTCATTTAAATCAATTCAGCTCTACGGGGGCAGTCAAGCATCAACTGTCAGAAATTGAGCTGGGCCTGTTGTAATCACTTCTTTACTTATCTCTACAGATGGCTTGTTCGCAATGGGCTCTGCATGGCTAGCTCACCAGCACATTGAGAGAGGGCTTGCCCCCCCCCCTTCCCATCTCTCCGCCCTATCTCCATGTTTCATCCCCACCCTCTCATAATGGAACACACATAAATTCATCTGGGTATTGAACCAGGGACATTCATCACCCCAGAATTCATCTGCGAGCCATTTTCATTCCCAAAGTGTCTCCTTTCTCTCCCCCACTTTATCTCTATCTCCCTCTCTGTTTCCCATCTCCATGGTGGCATTCTCCACATGGCAAGCCTGAGCCGGGCAGTCAGTGTCACGATTAATCTTTAATGCTCGCCTGCCCTAATTTTTCCTCATATTTTACAAGATTTCCTGCCCTCCAACCCCCCACCCCTCCCCTTTCGCCAGCATCCGCTATATATAGAGTGATTACATGGAATGTTGCCTTGTTTCATCAGTTGCAGAGGACCACGTCCTGCCTCTGCCTCTCCTGTGCAGTCAGCCACACTCTCTCTCTCTCTATCTCTCTCTCAGGCCACTAGCTCCAGGCCAAAGAGCTGCAGCCTTCACCAACACACTCATCCCCAGTCTCCCTCTGGGGAACTGTGTTAACATCACATGCATGACAACTGTGTACACCTCAAGTAGTTCTCACACACTCACACACTCACACACACACACACACACACACACACACACACACACACACACACACACACATACACACATACACATGCGCCACAATGGATTGCCTTCCTATTTAGAGAGTGGGACAACCGAGAAAATAGGGTAGAGGTTAGTATGCTAAAAATACAAGAGCCTGGCAGTTCTCCTGCTGTCTGGGCAGAAAATAGCACCGTGTTGCTGCCGTCTCAGTCAGCGTTGTTAACTAAGGAGTGAGAAAGACCGCTCTCTGCCCCAGCTCGTGTTTGTGTTTTATGCGCTGAAGGAGCGGGAGCCCTGAATCACTCAAATTTACCTTATTTGTTTGGGCACGCAAAAACAAAGTCCCCTCGGCTACAACTGTGCTTTTAATAAGCTAACAGGCCCGCTCCTAAGATAGAAGAGATGTCTCACTGTTTCAGATGATCTCATTGTGGTTAATAACTGGAGTCCTTATTTGCCCGACTTTCATAGTACACGGTGTTGGTGTCTTTAACGGGCCCCCAGGGTGTAAACGGGGCAGGTTTTGGAGGAAGACCAGATCTTTCTGTTAGTCTTGATTTATGGAAGCTCCTTTTTAAAGTAACTTTAGATATCCATATTGTGTATCTTCTCCTCTTTGATCGTGGCGCAGCCCCACTCAGCCTGGCTCAGTCTGGTCCCACTCGGTGACTCGGCGCTCGGTCCGTCTGGACGCCACTCTCTTCTCTTTCCCACAGCCCCTCTGAATCATTTCATACTCATTAAGTGTCTGGCTGGAGCCCGGCCTCTGACATTTGACTCTTAAAGGCCCACCTGGGACCGGGATGAAATAGACTGCCAACAGAGCGGCGGAGGTGGGAAGGAAGAGCGTAGTGCTGGATAGTGATGGATAGGACGACATGTTAGACCGAAGGAGGCAGACAGGCTCAGGTTACAGGCCACTTGTTCCCTGTAACCCTGTTTGTGATATTAGCATTGTGTGAACTGAGAGATGCCCTGTAGCTGAGCAGCTCCGAACACGTGTAAGTGAAGAGAGGTGAATGAGAGGAGACTGAAACAACTGGATCCTGTTTGTTATGAATAGAGCCACTGTGTGTTAAAAGGGAGGTATTCTGATATCAAGCAGCCCCTTCATTTCAGAGAGACGTATTGTGTAACCTCTGCTGCGACCTGTAGTGTCTTATCTGGGCCATTGTTAGTGAAGTACCTTGGCTGAGAGAGAGATAGTCGCTCAGTAGATATCACAATAATTAAGTGGCCATGAGGAGGAGCACTCATTGTTCATTGAAAAATAAATGTGTCACAACCCTCTTGGCTAGGACAACAGCCCTGGAAGAGTTAAGTTGGTGGCCTACTCATGTTTGTTTCTGAACCTTCCACATCCAGAGACAATGCACTGGGAAAGACGCAGAGATAAAGCCCTCAGCTCTCGTCGGTTCCTCATTCCTAGTCATTTTTTTTCAAAGGGGCCGGCTTGCCTGAATGTTCCTGCAGATCGGAGAAGGGCTGATAGAGAAATATGCAGCCTCGCAGCACTTAGAGTGGAGAGGGCACATTCTGTTATTCCACGGGATTTTTAACAGTAACCTGAGGAAAGCTTTTTATAGTCGGCTGAGAAGATGAAGAGAGGGTCAGAAAGGAAGTATGAAGAGAGGCATTTGTTCACTAGTTCTGCAAAAGGATATGATGGAGCAGTGTTAACAGTCGTCACGTTATTGTCTCGATGCGTTACCGTTTGCACGCACATGCATTGTTTGGTGGCAGCGAGGTGATCAAAGCTGAGGCCTCCACTGTGCTTCGTACAGGTAAAATCAGAAGCGCAGGAGCCCTTTGACAGCGAGGCCTTCTCCTCTCTCCTCTCTGTCTCTGCTCCAACCGGAGAGCTGACTAATGGAAGAGGTGGCAACACTTTGAACCAGAGTTGTCAAGTGGCCCAGCGTGGTGCCCTGTAGTAACTGACTGCCCCTTTGCTTGTAGCGGTGCTGTTCGGTGCCACCGCCACAACGTGACACCCTGCCTTGCCCTCGCGCCATACGTGGGAAACCTTTGCACAGCACTGCTGCCACTGTGGCGGTTCCACAATAGAGCTGGATTATTGTGTCTGGGCTGTCAGCACCTCTCAGCTGAAAGAAAACGAGAGGGAGGGAAAGGGGGAGAGAGAGCGAGCGAGAGAGATCTCAGGCACCAGGAGAGTAAGGGGGGGGGGCTCCAGGAGAGCTGGCATTTTCGAACAATAATCTCTGTGGAGCCTTTTAGGGGGTTTAATGTCATTTTTGGCCTCTGGATTTTTGCCCTTTTCTCCTTTGAACAAAAAGCAGTGGAGAGCGAATGGGGAGGAAAAGAACGAGGAAATATGTGAGGGGAGACAGCAGACAGAGACAGAGGGAGAGAGGGAAAGGCTTGCTTGGCTGAGTGACTGATATTATTAGTGTTCTAGTATGACTGATGGAGACTTGGCCTGCATCCAGTGGCTGCCAACAGGCCAGCGTTGGCAAATTGAGTGTGGTACAGAATGACCTATATCCCCGTCCTATTTAGCACATTACAGCATTTTCCTTTATCTTTCCCATCTCTTTATCCTTTCTTCGCTCCTTTCCTTTCCTTCTTTTGTATCAAGTGTCATGATGAGACAAAAGCTCCATGTGTGATCTCAGTTTTCAGCTGCTTTTTTTTTTAATAACCTTAATGTGTGTTGCCCAGTTGCCTTGGCAAAACCCGTTTCCACTGTCCAGGCTCATCAGATTTTAGTTTGCTTGAAATTGAGACATTTGTGCTATAGAGACGTTGAGCAGTGCAGGGCAGATGGATGGCAGCTTTACCCAAAGCAAACCAGTGCTTTTTACTGTAACTGGTACCTTGCGTGCCGTCCGCATGGCTGCCTAAATTTGCTCCTTCTAGCTACAGGCATGAGTGGCAACACTAGTCTTCCTTTGCCGGTGTGAATTATGTATTGGATGTAATGCAGCGATTAGACACATGCACCTACACACATGTTCCTCCCGTCGCAGTGGTGACCAGTTAGGTTCCCTCGTGCACCGAGAGAGGGTTTCCCTAGCTGCACGTGAAAGTCTAGCCTGCAGTGGTACTCCCCTAACCTGGCCACCCAGCCCGGTCTTCCCCACACTGCTTACCTCTAATCAACCTCCATAGTTCCATCCAGCATGACTCTGCCAAGAGAAGAAATCTGCTCCCGCACATATGTCTGCTAAAGCCTTTCATGGCTGTAATCCCCAACACCAGGAAGAGATGCATGGGAATCTTGGTCAGCTGACTTTAAAGAGGCAGTAAAGGAAGGAGGAACTGCAGAAAGGTTGAAGCCTATCGCCCCCCCATCCCCACCGTTCCCTAAAGCCTGCTGGGACACTCCTTGGGCTTGACATACCCAACCCCACCTGCCCTCACTGCTCAGCGGGAAGCTTCATCACCGGCTTTCCCTGAGCTGGCCTACTTGGGACTGTTTGATCTCATTGTGGAAGCAAGCGAGCCTGCCCGCTGCCTGGCAGGCAGAGAGAGCTCCTTGATGCTGAGGGTTGGGGAGGTGGAGCAGTCTTCAGTGGAGAGGCTTAATAACTGTATTAACATCGGTGGCTCCCCCAGGACCTACGCCTACACAGCAAAGGGAGGGGGGGGGGGGTATAGCGCTGTGAAGCTGCCTTCTCTCACTTTTGATGCTGTGCCCTAATTTTCTCTCTTCTGTTCAGTTCAAATTAGTGTGATTTCTAAATCAAGATATATTACAGCAAAAAAATAAACACTCCATCTTTCTCTGACCGTCCTTCCGCTCTGCATCACACTATTTTTTTTTATCACACACTTCTATCACCCACTTGTAACACTTGATTCTCTTACTAACACGACTTGCGTGACACCTCCTCCATGATAGTCTCTCTGTTTAGTTTGTTTGTTTGTTTTCTTATAGTCACCATGGCAGCACACTCCTTTAACTCCCCATCGCTGCTACAGTTTCTTGTTCACCCACTTTTTTCCGCACCCGGCTGTTTATTTATTCATTACACAGTGACATTAGTATTGTTGTTCCATCCCAGCTTCCTTTGCATCACACTCATTACATTGCCTTACAGATGTGTAATATTTCAATGAACTTTGTAATGAAAGTACTGTTCTCTTTCCTCACCTGTGTGTGTCGCAATTCATGACAGTCCCCTTATCCCTTGAATTATACATTGGAAACTGTTGAATTATTGATGGGCCCCACTTAGCTTAATGGACAGAGTTAACTGTGAGAGGCGTGCGTTCCTACTTGCAGTGGAACTGGGTTGCAATAAACGGCACCCAGTCACCCCGAGGGTCATAATGAGGCCCCCAGTCACGAGGCAGAGAGACGGAGCAGTCGGCAGAGGGCAGCCGGGGTTAACTGGACCCCAGAGGGGAAGGGGGACAGGAGGGAGAAGTGGGAGCATTAACACCAAGCTCACCTGAGGGCTCAGCTCAGGTTACCTCCACTCACTGTTTTTAGCAGGCATGCTTCCTAGTGTGTGCATAGGCAGCAAGCATGGTCTTTTACATGCATGAAAACAAAGATATTGTCTTTTTTTTTACACTAGTATTTGCAGAGGGTGGAGGCATGCTTAACTCTTGCACATAGAACACAGTGTTTCATCCAAATGTTCCTTTATAAACACTGATCTGCTCTGGCAGTTATCTCTTTAAAAAAAAACAACGTTGATCTGTACTTACCTTTATATCAGGGTCATATTTGCAGCGTTGTATTGCTGCTTTGCACAAAACTGTACTAATAATCTTGAGGTCACATAAATGGAGAAAGTTAAACATCATTTGCAGCCCATATAAATGAAGTGATAAATGGCAACCATGGCAAAATCAATAAGCCAGTGATGTTTTTAGGTCTGCCAATATATATCTGGACAGGCTGCTGTTTCTGTGAGCGAGCTGACCGATAATAAAGTCAACTAAAAATGTTTGTATCCTTAATATAAGAAATGTATTCTATGAAAGAAATTACTTCTTTTTTTTTTTTTTAGATTGACACTGTGGGGGAAGATCAACATTGTCCCACTAAAGTCAGTCCACTGACTGGTGGGCAGCCATATCACAGGAAATATTGTGTGTGCGTGTGTGTGTGTGTGGGTGTGTGTGTGTGTGGGTGTGTGTGTGTGTGGGTGTGTGTGTGTGTGGGTGTGTGTGTGTGTGTATGAGGGTGTGTGTGTCTGTGTGTGTGAGAGAGAGAGAGAGAGAGAGAGAGATGATCAAATGGCTCCCCTCAGGCTACATTGAAAGGTCAGGGATCCATGCAGGAAATTAGTGTCTGCGGAGGCATACACACACACACACACACACACACACTCACTCAAAGACACAGAGAAGGGAAAAGCACAAATCATACCCGAGGAAGCTAAACATGTCCTTCATTAAATTCTAGTAACATCCCACTGTGTTCCCTTGATGACTTTGCCTGCTCTCATCAGCCATTTCTCCTAAGTACGGAGGTAACTTAACCTCCCAGTGCTATCGACAAGCACCTCACTTTTTATTCTTTTCTTTTTTTTTTAATATTTTTTTATTTTTTTGCATCAGCACTGACACTAAAGAAAAATGAGAGCGCCTTTCCCCGCCCACCCGTTCTCCCCTCGCTCTGCCCAAATCTTCCACTAAGGAGCCCCCTGACACTACACATCAGACAGCTGAATCAAACGTGTGTCATCAGTCATCATTAGGGGGCATGAGCAAGGAGAGCAGTGGCTGGCCTCGCCGTGTTGGGGCCGGGGTGTTTAAAGCTACCGCTATCATCTTTGGTGGAATTCAGCCACTTTACATTATCCGGGTCGAGAGGGTCGGTGGCAGTTTCGGGCGATGAATCGGAAAAATGAATGTCCATATGTGTGATGAGCGATGGCCAGTCACAGTGGTCGTTTTGTTAGACTCTGTCTCATCAATGTGCAGCTCGCTTGTTTTCCTCTGCGTCTGTCTATTCTAAATATGTCATCTGTCTCCTAGGGGTCTTTAGGCCATTTTAACCTCTGTGCTGACCTAGTAACCCCCCCGAGTCCTGCCATGACTGAGCTCTTAAACAGACTAGTGACAGGATAACCGCCCGCTTCGCTGTGTCTTCTTGTCCACACCCTTGCAAATACCTCCACTTACATCCACAATAATATGCTTTCACCTCAAAACCTGACATTAGCACTTTAAGCGAAACTAATTTATGAAGGGAACTGTTGTCATTATGGGTTTCATGTACAGTAGAGGAATGCACGTCGGCCTGCTGAGGCTTGAAGGCAAGAGGTAAATTACAAGCGAGTTTAACTATTAGCTCTAACTCATGTTGACGAGTACGTGAAGTGACAAACCTAAATGGGGCTCTGGATTTTAAGAGAAACGGCCTGGTGAGAAGGCACATTATTTAGCATCGTTGAACACACAGTGGAGTCACGCACACGCTGCACCCGCGACCTCTCCCCCACTTCCAGTGTCATGCTCCTGCTCTGAAGTTGAGGAGATCAAACCCTCGTAATCTATTCCCCTGTGATTGACTATTGTGTTACCCACGGAGAGGGAGAGAGGAGGGGAGAGAACATGGGTCGAGAGAGGCAGTTTAACATGACAAAGCCTGTCCCTGGTGATCCTCTCTTCTCTTCCCCAGATCCTCATGAGCCTCTTCTCTTTCTCCCCTTTTTCTCTTGATCCCTTGTTCCCCCTTTTCTCTTCCCACCTCCTCCTGGCTTCTCCAAGTCCATTTCAGCCCTCTAATGCAAATAGCCCTTTGCTCCTTCCATATTTATGACCTGCTTCCTCCACTGTTGAATATGCGGAGGGTCTTGAATGCTGCCAGTCACATTGGATTAGCGAGTATCAATGGGCAGATAACCTCTCTGTTAGAGTGAGTAAAGGGCAAACACTCGAGCAAACACTCGAGCATAAGCATTCATGAGGGCCTTTTGGCTCCCAAACAGCGAGGCACTGTGTGTGGCTCTCAGCCCATTAAAGATGAAGAGGGTCTGGTTAATGTGTATGGATGTCATCTCAGCGCCGGCGGACGAGAATCATGGTGTAATTTAATGCATTTTCCAGTATTTCTCCACCTGTGATTTTCTGAAAATGCCGAGGGCAGCAATGTGTTCATGATTTCTCCACTAATATAGATCATCTGCGCCGAACCACAACGCTCTGAAAAGACATCCTCTTTTCTTAGACCGTTTTTGTATCTTGTCCAGCACTTCTTTTGTCACGACTACTTGAAGGTCACAGGGATATTTTCAGGCCTCTGACCCTTGGTCTCCTTGTTACTGGTTGCTTGTAATGTCGTTGACCTTGGATTTTATGGGAATAGAGGGAATTGAACCTTATTTGCCTGTTGCACTCAATCTAAGTGGCTCTTGGAAAGAGCATCTGCCAGATGACTAAAATGTAAACCTTCAAGGCTTTTGTTAGACCACAGTGAGTTTCTAGATTGGGTAGGCCCAGGTTTAGTATTGCTTTGGCACCCTCCTGGCTCCGAGTATGCATGAGTGCAGTTTGTTATCGCAGGAGGGAAAAGCACGCACGCAGTCATCCACTCACGCACAATTCTATAATTAACCAATGCAGGCACTTTGTAAAAGAGAGGCTTAATGTTTCATGAAGCCATTTTCACAGTCAGAGTGGTAACATTAAAGACCAGTTTGTGAAAGGCTGTGGTTTCGCTCCTGTGTATGTTCGTGTTATGATCCAATAACTTGATCTGCCGACCTTGATCTTGAATTATGTGTCATAAGGTTTCACAGCTGTAAGTCACTCCAGGAAGTGTGTATTAATTCACTGTGAAAGAGTTGACAAAGGGAGGTTGCACTGTGGTTACGCTCGCTCCGTTTCTCCCTCTGAACGCTGGTGTCTAGGAGCGAACACGCCAGCATGCTCGGCTTTTATTTGGGGGCCCTGCTTTTTGAATTGTTTGTCTCGCGTGTCACAGTCCTCCCCCAGTCCTGTCGCTCAGCTCAGCTCAGCTCAGCTCAGCTCCTTTTTCTCCTCAGATGCTCTCTCCTCCCCTCTCTCTTTATCAGCCCCTGTTCCTCTCGCAGCTCGTCTCTTCCTGCTCCGCTCTCTTGCCCTCCCCCTGTCTCTTAATGTGGGTCAGTCATGTCACTCAGCTCACAGTATACAGCTGTTGTTTGCATGCGATCAGCTTTTACACCAATATTCATGTTTAATGGCGAATGCACTGTGGGCAAACACTGCCTATATTCACTGTATGGATTAGATTGTGTGGGAAAAGCTTTGCTAATCATGGACTTGCATCTCCCATTCAGTTAAACTCCCCATCTGTAGATCTGCTGCAGTTGATGAAGCTTATCACTGCTGCTCCCACTGCACGCACGCGCACACACACACACACGCACACACACACACACGCACACACACACACACATGCACAAGTACACACACACACACACACACACAGGAAGGCATTTGAAACATTTATCTCTGGACAAGAAAGGCACATGTTCGTTTGACACCACAGCCTGTCACATCATCTTAATAGACCTGCCATGTACCAACTGTAAGTTCACAATCCTAAGTGAAGTCCTGCACACGCATTTTCACATTCTCACACACACTCTTACAAGTGCATATCACGTTTTGCTGTGTCCGTGCCCACCCCCTTAATATGACATGTGTTATAGGCTGTCGAAACACACCGCTGTGCCTGCTCACATCCTGGCATCCTCTGGCCAACACGGGCTGCCTCCTTTTTGCCCCCTTGTGCCCACCACCATGTCCCACACCATCAGCTCATGCCAAATATCTCCAATCACCCCGGAGCAAGTGCCAACTCACATAGTTCCACTGTCAGTCAGCAGGCATGGACAGCTGCTGGGTAGAGTTACACCGTGTTACCCGGGGTTGCAGGGGGAGCGTTGTTGCCAGGGAACTTGTGGTTCTTTCCCGCAATAAAGCTGTCTTCAGATGCTTTTTCTTTTTCTTTTTCTTCTCCTCAATTAAATCTGTAAACACCGGAGTGCTCGTCAGATTTAAGAAATGTATTAGTGGTTAAGGAGACTCACAGTTAACTGTACCAAAGGCTAGCTTTGGGCAGCGCAGAGCAGCTACTATGGTTAGCACGGAGTTGCCGCTCAAAATCTCTCCCCCTGTAGACCTCACCTTTGCCATCTGCTTGATTATTTGCTGCCCCCCCCCCCCCCCCACACACACACACGGACACACACACACACACACACACATACAACACACACACACACTCTAGTTTGTCCACACATGTTCTCAGTTCCGTCTCCATTTGCCGGGGCTGCAGTGATAGGAAAACCTGGTGTGTTGTTATTTCAGAGGCCTGGCAGCATAGAGAGGGAAGTTATCTTGGGCCCCTAGAGAAGGGCTTGGGAACGTGGTGGGGGCTGCTGGGCTGATAAAAACCAGGCCTGGCCCAGACAAGAACATGCTGATGTTCACACGCACAGGCTATCATGCACATACATACAGTACATATCACACAGCATGGATCCAAATATAACCTACACACAGGCAGATGCACACATTTGCAGAAGCATTTGTAATTCTTTTGGTTGCGTTTCCAAAAGCAGTCAAGCCGCATGCAAAGAAGCATGCATTCAAGTGTCATACGTTCACATACACTCATACAAACAACTACATCTAAGTCCCCTCAACCTCACCCAGATGTAAAGATCCCATAAATTACTCCTGCTAAACACAACCTGGTGTTTTCCCCACCTCTGGCCCAAGACAAACACCACCATTTCCTGGTTTAGAGCAGGGATCGTCATAACAGGCAAGACAGACTCCTTACTCTGCACCGCCTTGCCCTTCGGCCTCTGCTCGGACCCTCATCTATCACTCGCGTATGTGTGTGTTTTTCTTACCGTAACACTCCACACAGGGGAGTTATTTGGCTGCAATTTGGAGCGCTATCCATCAAAATTTTGTTTCTGAGTCAGTGTAGCCTTCAAACACACTGCGCAGTCCTTAAAGAACTCAAGCTGTCACATTTCTGCTCTCTCTGCAAAAGTTGAATCTCTGCATCGGTTGCAAAACAGCATGTGTCATTTCTCTGAAATGTCGCCCAGAACACGCTCTTTTAAGTAGAAGTGATGTGTCATTTTCCACAGAAAATTATATTAGAATCAAATTAATTGCTCAGTTTGATCCATGCCCATCCCTCCTTTACACAAGGAGTGTCACGGTGTCAGATGTGTCTATTAAAAGATATATTATGATTCTGTTAGAAACCATATCTCATATCAGACACTGATTTATTTTTTTTCTGAAATGGGGTCATTGTGCAACACTGCAAGTATGTTCCCTTTATTTTTCTTGGAAACTCATTAGTGATAGTACTCTTTATCTCCCAGCATCCACCCCAACCCCCACCCCACCCACACCCCCCTCCCCCTTCCCTCTCTCTACATTGAGAAGGTAGACGTAGACTGCATCGACATGCAGCAGCTTAGGCGGAGCACACAACCAGGCAGGGGGATCCTCAGTAATCCTCCTAACTCAACCTCACTGAAACACACACACACACACACACACACACACACATTTGTACTGTTCCATATTATGAATTATAGGACTGGAAGCAATGACAACAAACTTCAGTAGTAAATAAATAAATAAATAAATCTAAAATCCCACCAGTGATACATTGTGATTTGTTCGCATCTTCAGGTGGAACATGAATCAGATATTGACACTGACACTCGTTGTACCGGCCGTGGCTGACATGGTGAGCAGGTTGATGCTTTAAAAAAGTGTATAAGAGATGAACTGTTTGTGGCGATCGCTGACAATAGTGTCATGGCAACGGGATAAACATCGCCAGCCGTCCAGCAAGGAAATTGATTTCTTGAGTATAGTAAGATGATAGTTTACATTGTCAGTGGTTGTGTAGTTTCAGCTTGGTGTATACGGATGTGTAAATCTGATTCGGTGATTGTAGTCAGAAGTCCGTCCTTTGGTCTAAAACCCACGGCCCCTTAAAGTGACAGGAATCACCTTTGGCAAAGATGGACAGAGGGAGACAAGAAGTGAAAAAGGACTTCCTGTGACATGCCACCTTGCATGGGATTTAAGTTGTAGAGAGCATGAGGAGGAGAAGACTGTGAGGCTCAGTAACAGGGACAGGTAGGAATAAGGGGGAGATGAAGGTGGAAAGTGGCGGGAGGTGGGGGTGCAAGGGCTGGATTTAGTTACAGTGAATATGGGAGGTGTAAGGCATGCTGTCTGGTCTCCTGCCCTGTGTTAACCTCCACTGGCTCTCCTTCCCGTGTGTGTGTGTGTGTGTGTGTGTGTGTGTATGTGTATGTATGTGTATGTATGTGTGTGTGTGTGTTTTCACTTAAGCCTGTCTGCCCTGCCGCCGGATTCCTCCCCCCTCTCCCATCCAATAACTGTTCACACTCTGTGTTTGAACACAAACACACCCCACTGTTGCTCTCCTTATAGCTGTCAGTCTGTACGTGCCTGCCAGTGTGTGATCGCGCCCTGGCTCATATTTGGATGGCGTGCGCGCCTTTTCTGTCAGTAATCAGTATGAAGGCAGCGAACGGAGCCCCATCCATTTTCAGCGGCGAGCTGTTATGACGCTTTGTTAGAGAATGGCAGGATTTCCCTGTAAGCAAGGAAATAGTCCCATTTCCCCCTTCAGTAATTGAAGAGTGCTGACAAAGCATACCTGTGTGTGTGTGTGCGTGTGTGTGTGTGTGTGCGTGTCGTTTTTCCCCGTTGCTTACCCACATTACTGACATGGAAACCAGAAATAAAGACTGAATATTTAGCAAAAGTGGAGCTCTGCATGAGTGATGCCCTTCTCCGCTCACTTGTTGGTCTGTTTTACTGCACATAAAAAGCTCTTAAGTTGCTGGCGGTCATTTTTATGGACATGCATGATACATTGGCCTACAACTCCCAGGGTTTTGCGAGGCGGTCTCTATCCCTGGGGCTGTTCCATTGGCCATCCCACTTCATTATTTTAAGCAGACTTCAAAGCGAGCCTTAATGCAGCAGCCTGTGCCATGGTGGTCCGTCTGGTGACTCTCTTCTCCTGCACACTCACTGCATGGAAAGACAAATGGACCTCTATATGTTCTTCCTTGTATCTTACACATGGCGAGCATATGCGTGCGTGTGTGTGTGCGTGTGTGTGCGTGTGCGTGTACGTGCATGTGAGTGTGTCCAAAATAACCTAATAGAAGCCGGGGGGACACAATGGCCCGTGATTGAGGAGGATTCAACAAAGTGGAAGACACTGTCTAAGCCCTCCCTCTCCGCCTTCATCCCCTCTGCCTTCATTTTCTCCAGCTCTCTTTACCACAAACCAGCCAGCCAGCCAAGCAGCCAGCCTGCTAATGTAGTTAGCTTCCCTCTAATGATGGTGAAATCTCATTAATATGCTTCACAGCTGGGCCCAGTAACCAGTGGGGATGAAGGTAATCAAATCTCAGAGGACTAACCTAGAGCTGAACCTCAGGAACTACTCAGCAGCACTGGGCAGAGGCAGCCCAGGGTCTGGAGGCTTGATAATAGCCGGTGGGCTTGTGTCTGTGTGTGTGTCTTGGTCTGTGGTCTTTTGGTGGTGATGCCTTTGAAGTGCTGATGTTAGCCAGGCTATCTTTTGTCAGCGTTACAGCTCAGGCTAGTTCATCATCAGAATAGATTTCATTTCAGTGTTGTGGATATTTGTCCATTTAAGTCTAGTCATGCGGTAATTGCTTATGGAGGATGTGGCTGTGAGGGCGCGGCTTTGCTCTAAGTGCACTTGTGGCTCATGATGTATGCAAAGTGAATCTGAGGAGCGGCATTACAGACCACTCACACTTGAACTTAATTAAATCACCGGTGCTTTGGCTCTGAGTTTGAGAACACCACACCACGCTACATTAAGCTATTAAGATAGCTGGGGGCTGCACACATGCACACACACGGTGTGTTTATAATACTTGTCTGTGAATGTGAATATCAAAGGGGAAATCTAAGTAAATTAAATCTAAGGGCTTTGACATAGTGGTTTGAGATAAATCTGGTGTTAATTCACTGCCAACTCGCACATTATTTAGGCCAATGAATAATAAGAACATTCAGAATGAGAAGCAAAATAACTTTTAATACATCATTACTGTAAATGTGCCAGAGTTAGCTGAAAGGATATTTTTCAGCCATAGTCAGTGGTCAGATGTTACACAGACACAGCCTCCTTTAAACGGACTTCTACTGTTTCAACACAGTGCAGTGTCAGGGTTGTTTTTTCGCTGGTTCCACCTGACGGCCTGTGCTGTTTATTCCCTCTTCTGGGACTGGTCTGACAGCATACCAGGCTGCAGACTTGAATCCAGCCTTGTGTCTGGATAACAACAATTGCCATGACCATATGGTTCATGTGGTTTGTGTTTCACCTCCTCGCCAAAGTACAATAGATTCCTTATCAGTAACTCCTTACTGTTTTTCATTTAAACATTATTTTCAGGGCTGCGGGTTCCTGTGCCTGTATCCCCGAGCAAAGCGGGGCGTTATTGTCTATTCATGCTCGCTCTCTCTTGGCTGAAAGAATGATATTCTAGCTGTAGTTCGTGTATTAGTTACCGTGGGGATTTCGCAGGCACTGAAGGGTCTCCGGCCTGGAAACCTTGCCAGATATACAAATTTCCAGTGTTAACATGTTGCAAGGATATCAAGAGAAGCTCTCCAGGCTAGCGTGAGTCAGTTCTTCCACTGTTGTGCGTTATGATTTCGTGGATCACACAATAGGCAGGCTTGTGTGATGGTTGGTGTTGATCAGAGTTTGGATGCAGGCTGGTGTTGAATAATGCCTGGGTGAGGACTGCTGAAGGGCTAAGTAGCTCCGTCCTCTCCGCTGAGCCTCGCTGCCTCTCTGTCCACAGGCTTGCCATTGTTTTGCTCCATGCCTCAGCTTGACAGGGCTCCAGAAGCCAGCCATTGTATTTAATTACAGTCGCCAGCCCCCTCACAGACTCTTGTCCTTGTGTCCCAGATTTCCATGGGTGCTCTCATTAAGACTGTGCATTCTGTGTGTGTGTTTATGTGTGTGTGTGTGTCCGACCGATTAGGCTTTTTTAATGGCTGAAGGAAAGCCCTTAGCCTGTGTAAATGTCAGTATGGATGCAGTTTTTAAGTTCATGTGTATGTGTGTGGGTGGCACATCTGTTTGTCTGTGCGTTTCTAATGAAGGCAGCTTTAATGTGGATGAATAGCTCTGTGGTCGCACTAATAATGCAGGGCTGTAATCAGTCCGCATCAAGAGAGGCAGAAGAGCGCCGAAAACTGTGAATGGTTTTTTTTTGCTAATGAGAAAATATGCCATGTTATGTAAGAGCTGTTCTATTTAAGTTTAATTTGTTTGGCATGAGTGTGGCGATGGCATAGCCCAGTGGCATGAGCAAAGACGACCCGTAATGACACCAATAAAATGGCAGTGAGAAGCAAAGCGCGGACTCTCACACTGTCCACAATCTGTCCTCCTCCGGTGACTGAATCCTTCTGCTCCTCTGCACAAAATCACCTCCGCAGTAAAACAAACTGTGCACACGCTCTCGCAAAATGAGTCAGACCTTTCCCGTTAAGTCGCCTGAAATTAATAAACTTTATAATTGTTTTCAAGGCTTTAAGTTAAATCCTGACAGATGTTTGTGTTTGTGCGTGTGTTCGGTGCGCACGCATGTGTGTAATAGAAATGAATCTAAAAACCTGAGGGAGGAACATGAAAATAGTCATGCAGTCACTTACTCCCTGTGTGTTCTCCACTTTTATCACTTCTCCCCCTCCCTTCATTTCCTCCCTCTATCATTTAAAGAGTATCTCTATCTCCTTTTTCACATTTCCCTTGTTGTTACTGCAATATATGTCTTCATAATAAGTGTGTCTCACTCCTGGCTGCAGTCCATATTGTTACAAGTTGCCTGTCACGCTTTTTCTTTGAAAAATATTTAAAGCTGATTCCGTCTCGACCATGAATCACCCTTTTCACTCCCATATCGGCCCGTTTACACCATGAACTGAAAATGTTGCTGCTGGTGTGAAAGTGACATATGACATCTGGGCCTCATAAATGTAATGTCTTAATATCCCAGGCCTGATTGGGTGTCACTGTTAGGTGTTGCAATGTGAGCTTTATTGCTGTTTAGCTTAACCGTCCCCGCCATTTGAAACCCACTTGGATATGCTGTGTGTTTTTTTCCTGATGGCTGAGATAGCAGGCGGGCTTTGGAAAGGCTAGATTTTGGTGTAAGGAAGCCTTGAACATATCTGGGCATCAGGTTGGTTTATTTTAGTTGTTCTGAATGTAATCTTCCCCTGCGCCATCTGCTGCATGCGCATGGAGATTGGCAAGCTGAGACCCGCACACAGACACTATAATTGGAGCGGAAAGCGCGTGTGTGTGTTAGCGAGAGAGAGAGAGAGAGAGCGAGAGAGAGAGAGCTAGAGCAAGAGAGAAGAAATACTTCATCCATGCTCAGTGTGCAGTGTGATTAGTCTTGTGTGTGCTGCGAGTGCAGTGTTTGTCCGCGGCACCGTCACGTGGAGTGAGTCCTCGCCTGTACTACGGTCCTACTGAACCAGGCGGCTCTGTTAAATATAGATGGCTTATTTACACACCAGCACTGAGCTGCAGGCAGCTCCTGAGCCGCTTGTCAACCTCCCCAATCCCTCCTCTGTTGAGCTGCTGATGCTGGGTGGAGCAGTGGGGCTGGGAAGATGCACACATGCATATAGTGTAAACAGAAGTACATCGCAACCGCTGGTGCATTTGACAAGTTAATCTATTCTCTTAAATGAAAAAGAGTTATTGGCATCAGTATGAAAAAACGATGCACTGCTTTACTCACAAGCTCATAAAGGCAGCAGTTGCAAACAGGGATTATACACTTATTTGGTAAGCTACAGGCCACAGGGTGCAGGTCTGCGCTGTGAATGTGTGTTTTTATATTTGATTAAAGAGCCTTGTTTTGTAACACACAGGATATTGAGGGCAAAGTCCAATACATATTACATGTAGGCAACAGCAGGATACTTCCCCACGATCCCAGGCCACTTTGTTTATCATGTACAAGCACACCAAACATGGAAGCCTACAGAGTGCTCATGTGTTTGGTTTGTCATATTAGCCCTTACCGCATGAAGACTGTGTGTGCTCAACCTCTCTGTGTTTACCAGCCTGTTATTGATTAAGAATGAGGTAAGTGTGTGCGTTTGGTTCGGGGGGTAAACAAGTTGCATGGTCAGAAGCGGAGAGAGAATTCTGCACAGCCTTGTCTGCAGTATTTGGTACTCCCGACTGGTGATGATGATATGATTATTTGTCCTTTTAATATTTTAGAGCACTCGCACTTATGAAGACTGCACAATTTTTAGAAATAAATAAAAGCACAACTACAGGCCTTGTATCAGAGGAGAAAACCTGTCTTTGAACCCTGCTAGCAAAGCAGCTCCGTGCTGTAACACACACACGCACAAGACAACATTACAGCAGTAAGTAGGTATCCAGCAGAGGCTGCTTTCATTGGTGCTTTGATGATCTCTGGGTGCATGTGTGTTAGAGAAATGTTTGTTCTTTGAAGACATTTCGCGTTGTCTTTCCTGTGGCGGATCTGGAAACGCCTGATCAAGAAGTTGTCCTTGCACTTGCACTTTTTTTTTTTTTCTCCCAAACACATTGTTAGAAAGTGAGTTAGTTCCCCTTCTGGTGATTTGTATTAGATGTCGTCAGCAGCGTATCTGTCTGGACTGGGTTGTTTAAGATCTGTGTGTGTGTGTGTGTGTGTGTGTGTGTGTGTGTGTTTGTTTGTGTACACATAAGGTTGTGAGTTTATCCCACTGATATCGATTAATGCTCCATGCCTGTCAGCACTCCATCTGACAGACATGTGTTCACTAACCCCTCTTGTTGCTCTTTCCTCTCCGCAGCGATAGAGACCCAGAGTACCAGCTCAGAGGAGATAGTGCCAAGCCCGCCCTCACCTCCCCCACCGCCCCGCGTCTACAAACCCTGCTTTGTGTGCCAGGACAAGTCCTCAGGGTACCACTATGGTGTCAGCGCCTGCGAGGGCTGCAAGGTGAGACTTCCTCTGAATCTGCCAATAAAGCAAGATGTTCGTCAATCTTGTAACCATCATGTGATTTGCAGTTGGAAAAAAATACAATCACGTCTTCACAGCCAAAGCTCATGCACGTCATTTGGAACATTTCATTAGTTTTTCAGTGTTTAATGCTGAAATTTAATGTAATAAGTCAAAATTGGAGAATCATTCTCTAATATTATTGGTTGTTTTATTGAGCTGCCTAATTATCAGTATGACCTGAACAAGCTGTAACAGCCTCTTTATACTGATATCTATAGACATCGTAAAAAAAAAAAAGATAACACATATGATGGATCTGCTTCGTATCACGTAGTTTGTGAAACTCTGTCATCCGTGCAGGTCTTTTCTTCTTGAGTGTTGTTGCTACACATACCTTTGCTGACGTGTCCACATGTCTGTTATCAATACAGCCCTGTTACACAGGTGCTGAGGAGGCCTCATAACCCCCATCTGCTCTGTTATCAGTTGATAGTTGCTGTGCGCATGCTTACACGTCTCCTGTTCGAGTGAGCACACACACTTCTTTATCTCGCTGCTCCCAAGACTCGGAGTTGTGTAAGCTCAGAAGAGGATGGGGATGAGAAGGAGGGATCTGTGGAATTTAATATAATGTTACCACCATGCACAAACCTTACATCTCCACCATGGCCACATTTCAGAAACCACGTTTTTTTTTTGGTTTTTTTTGCGTGGTGATCATGCATTCTTGAACCAAATAGGATTTCCACTTCTACTGACAGCAGCTCTGTCTGTAGCAAGAGGAGGTTGGGAGTGGTTGGATGAAGACAGGCAGGGTGTTGCTGATGGTGACAGGTGCCTGCAAGACCCTCTGACTTATTGACTGCGGAGCCAATAGTGTGGTCTGTGTTTCCATATGTGCAGGAATAGGAGCGGCGCGGAGGGAGGGAGGGAGGGAGGAGAGGAGTAGAGCAGACAGAAAAAGCAGGCAGGAGACAGTGGCAGTAACAAACAGTATGAAAGAGTAAGGAAGGGCAGGAACCCAGGGGGGAATGTAGAAATGCAGATGAAACCGTGCAAAGATGAGAGAGACTGCGGGGGACTGAGATAGCGAGTGCGAGAGAGCAGACTGTGCTCCGGGAAGCATGAACAGCCAGAAAGAGAAAGAAGTGGGTAATGGTTGGAGGGGCAGCAGATTAGGCGGATGGGGTACAGGGGCCACAGTTGAACTCATTGACACCAAAAGAAAGACGGTCAGCACGGCAGAGCACAGGAGGAGGGGGGGGGCTGGATGAGTAAAGAATGCACAAAGGGGAGGAGAGCACAGCAAAGGCAGGAGTCTGGCACACACATACATACATACAAAGGCATTACCCTTTAACACAAACCCTCTGAGTGCTCTATGAAACTTAACCTGCTCCCCGAATGTGACTTATAAAAAGTTAACAAAGTAAATAAAAGCTGACCCCTGTGCTGTTTTATAGGGCAACCACACTGCTGCTGACTGTGCAGCTTCATGGGTCCTGGGGATGTTTAATATGTCAAATGTAAAATATATTTTTTCTTAATTTAAAGTTTGTTGAAAGTGTCTTTTTTAAATTGCTTAGCCTGAAGTAAATTCACATCAACCTATGTTATATACTGTTATTTTATGCAGGCTTGTGGAAATATATCCTTGACTGTCAAGGCTAGTCAAATCATAAAAGTAAAGCTAGAAAGAAGAGGTGGGGCGTGTGTGTGTGTGTGTGTACGTGTGTGCACATATACAACAGAGTTTATCCATGGGTGTGTGTGAGAGATAAAGAAAGGGGAAGATGGTGTGTGGTTTTCCTTGCCAAGATAATCTTGTGCAGTGTGTGAAGTACCAAATTGTTCAAGAAAATGTAATCCAGTTTCATAATTGGTCAGTGTTTCTTAACTAGTGTTTGTACAGACTTACCAATTTCGTATTTTGAAACAGTTTGGCACAGGTAGCAGATTTGGTCGTGGGAAACCTTCCACGTTGCATGAGTTTGTCTGTATGTGTTAAGCCTGCAACAGGATGTTCTCCACCTTTTTCTCAATGCTCAGGCTCCAGCTGTTGGTACAAATTGCAATTTTTATGCAACTATGCCCTAAAATTTCATCTCAGAGCCTGTGTCAGAAGCGTGCATCATCTCACACGTAAATCATTAATATGATATACTTAAAACAAATGTGTTGCTGTTTGGTTCAGTGCACAGCTACCAAACTAGCTGCTTTATGTATCTTGTATTCAAAAGCAATGACCTTAATCTCAGAAGGTGTGCAGCAATTCTGCCGCCATTTCAAACCCTAATCTGCTTCTATTGTGTTCTATTTAAAATTGCTCCCCATCATCAGAGCATCTCAATAGAGTTCTAAGTAAGGTAATAAGGCTAAATCACAGCTCCTGATGAGATTGTGTGAGTGGGTGTGTGGTTGTGTATAAAGGTATTACTGTCTGTTCCGTGGCTAAGCAGTGGTTGTGCAGTATTAATCAGTCGCATGCATTATAGCAAACTGGCAATGAATGGAGGGATGTTGGGTTAACCGATAATCGATGATACAGTTGAAATGAAAATGTTAATAGAAGTAAATATTCTGGGTTTACATATAAAATTGTGGTTTAGTTTGTCAGTAATAATTCCTGTAAAACTAAAACCCCAAGTCATGAGCAGTAAATTTTAATTTGTTTTCATCCCAAAGGTCTATTCCAGACAAAAGAAATATTTACAACATGTTATGCACACAACAGTGTGACACGCAGAAGGAAAGGCAGAAACTAGACAAGCACAGAAATTGTGCCAGATTTGACACTGTAATTAGCTTTTTGAGGCTTTTGTACATTGGGGAGTTCACTGATGTTTTAATCTAACAGCCAACAGACGATTTTCAGTGCAAATGATTTCAGAACAATGATAAACAATGATTTAAGTATCACCTTCAGTTGTTAACACTCGCTGCAGCCTGAAATGTGAAATAACCACATCTCAGGTAGGATAAAAATTTCAGCTCCCTCAGCCTTTGGCATTAATTTCATATAATGTTTCTGCACAACCCCAACAGGAAGCTCTGCCTGCCTCCTCTGCTGAATGTAATTAGTTTCCAGGATATATTATGGCTGAGTTTGATTATTTTTAGAGATGAGAGGCCACATGCATAAAGACGGAGTACAAACAGCAGCAAAGTGGTAAACATTCGCTTCAATAACATGCTGAAAGAATAATCGGATACACTGATTAACCGCAGAAGAAAAAGCTTTTAAGTGTATGTGGAGGTGGTTGCACCTTGGAATGGGACGTTTTAACAGTGAAGCAACTGTTTGGGACGAGGCCAAAGGTCTCAGGCTTGAACTCAGGACAATACAATATAGCTATGATCATATTTGTATACTGTCTCGGATGTGAAAACAAAGGTCAATAATCTAAAATTCTCCATTATATTTGCAATTGAAACACAGTGATAAGAGTATCAGGTGATAGATGAACCATGAATGTTCACCTGTTCCTTAATTACCTTTATCTTAATTACCTGATAACTGGTACTGGACTCTGCTCTGCTGAATAGTAAAGAGTTCATTAGGACTAATCATTAGAAATGTTGCCTTAAACTATGAAGATGTCCCTAGTTGGACAGCTAGCTGCCAGTTGTCTGTCCATGAGCCGGCTGTCTGCCCCCCTCAACAGCCGCAGTGCTAATTTGAAAAATTCAGGATGCCTTCTCCGTATCTCTGACTTCAGAGGAGATGACTTGGCATAGCACACTCAATAATTCAACACTACAGGCATGTGAATGTATATGGTTGCCTCATCTGAGACTGGGGTAAGTCGGGGGTTAGCAGCGTCTGCTTTGCTGCAGCATGCCAAACTACAAAGGCATTTCCTGGGGGCTGCAGCGAACAGAGGAAACGGGAGCGGGGAAGTTGAGCTGTGCTACTTGGAGACAGCTCATTCGTTTGTTGTTTTTAGTTCTGCCGCCCGCACATACTCAACGGCATTGCACTTCTTTTTCCCCTGCAGATATTACCCCCTAAACATTAAATTTGCATGCCCACCCCCTCATGTTTATGTTTTTATCTTGAAGGCAAGGCAGCACGCGGCAGGCGACCTCTCCTCCTGGTATCCGCTGCAATGGGAGAGAAGCGACCGTTTTTCCAAAGTCCCTATCTGCCACTTTTTGCATGAATGTCCTCTATTTGCAGCGTTTTTCAGATGGCCCTCTCACAAAGCATCCGTCTTTACTAATTTGTGGGCTGTAGCAATAGCTGCTTAGTAATAGCGGCAGGGGCACAGGCACACACACATCGACACAACATGCACAGTAGGAGGCTGGGAACGCACTCTTAATCTGGGCACAGTGTGAAAGTCACGTAAGAGAGGATTCCTCTGCTTCCCTGTGAACTCCATAACCCCAGACCCCCTCCCCTATTTCCCTCTTAATGAAGCATTTTCTCGCACACAAGCAAAGCAGAATTCATGCACGCACTCATATATGCATGAGGCTCGTAACGATCGGCAGGTAGACAGCTGTGAATTGAAGAGCACATCGTGCATGCAATCATGTATGTGCTGTAACCGTTCGCTCCTCTTTTTCACCCCTCCCTCCCTCTCCCTCTTCTTGCGGCTCTCATCTCTTCTGAACACTGCAGGGTGGCTGACAGGCCCGCTGAGGGCTCTTGTCGCCGGGTGGATTAAGCGGTGATACAAAAAGAGGCTTAAGGGCTGCAGGAAGCAATGACTCCTAAAAGAAGGGTGGTAGGGGAGGGGGCGTAGGAACAATCAACTGGCCCACGAGCCAGAAGGAACAGCCAATCAGGAGGTCCTGTGAGAGGGCACCTGAGACTCATGGTGTCAGGAGGGAGTGGGCCAATCCCCTGGTGACACTAGGGTCAGGGTCAGGGCACCGTCGGATCAAAGAGGACATGATACACGCACACACAAAGACCACAGACTTTATCCCTCAGCATCAGCTGCTAGAATTAATGTCAACCTAAGTCTTATTCCCTCCACTTAGTTGTGCGGGAGATAGCAGTTTGCAGGGATCTGCTGTTTCTCAACATTAATAATAATATATTTTATGTGACAACAGGGTGGAGAGCAAATGAAGTCAGGACAAAGGTTAGATGAGGTGACCTTCTACGGCCTGAAACACTTCCTCTTCATGTGTAATCAGTCCCATCACGCACACTGGTTGCACCTTGCTTAAACTGATACATGACAAAGAATACACACTTCCTCTTCGTAGAACATCAGAAGGCTGAATCACTTCCACTCTGTGGTGGCGTACGGGAGACACGAGAAGAGGCTGGTGATCCGGGAAGGACAAATTGCGGGCTTAGGTCCACCGGCCATCTGTCGGCTAGCAAAGCTAATCCTTCGGCATGGGATGGGGCTCCCTGGCAGCAACCCCGCCACACCACACCACACCACACCACACCACACCACACTCCACCCCACCTCCCTCTAGCTGTAGCTGACCCCACCCACCCTGCTACCCAACAACACATAACCCATGTCCCACTGCGTCACATCAATACTGACATTGACCTGTATTACATTTGTCCCGAGCTGTGCTTGCTGAGTGCTCACTCAGTTGTGGCTGATTTGCATTAACCTCTTTTTATCTTTTTGACACACAAGGCATGTTTAAGCAATAAGGGCACAGAGGTTAACATTGATTTTATTGGGGTTGAGTTGAATTAAGGAGAATATAAGTTGTGATGCATGGATTTCCAAAAGGTTTGTCGTTTTTTACTCTGTGTAACACATGGGGAGCATTTAGATGGCTTTTTCGTTCCAACGCACAATTTTTATGTTAACATTATTCAAAATCAGAAAATCATAATGGGAGATGGTTTTAAAGGCAAAGGTTTTTAAAGGTACCTAATTTTGATGAAAAGATAGGGTCAGTTTTCTCCTTCATATCAGAAACCCCAGCTGTGGTTTCTTATTTAAGGCTTAGCTATCTTGTTGTAGACTTTTGTCGTCACTTAATTTATGACCCAATATTGTTATCTTATTTTTGGCAGTTAAAGCGGCTGTTAAAGTTCATAAGGGGAGGATCTGAATTATTACTGAGGGATGTGTGTTTCATGTGGGAGGCGTGTTTTGATCCGTTTCTATGTCTCGCTTTTGCGCAATCAAAACATATTTTGTCTCCCCAAAGATCTCCCATTTCTGCCCAGTGACCGAAGATGAGCTCATTATAATTCGCCCGCCCCGTACGCTTGGACAACATTTTTAAATCCATTCTCTGATTTGTTTTGATCCCGTTAAGTTGAAAAGGGGAACACGGGAAAAGAGGGATTCCTTTTTGTTTCTTCCACATCATTTCCAGCCAATCGGCTCTCTTTCTGCGCTTGGCCTGGATCTACAGTTGCTTATTTCTGGCTGTGTAAACGAGGCCGTGCTTACATGGCACCCAGTCACCCTGTGCCTTTTGCCCCAAAAACCTTCAGACCTGAATCACCTCGAAAAGCATTTTTGTGTTGTGTAAACGAACAGGTGGCACCCTCATGAAATGACTATTAGTCTCTGTCCTCTGTCAAGGGTTAAGCCCTTTAAGGACTTAACTGTTTCGTAGTTCATTGCCTTTTAATTGCAGCTGCATATGGCCATTCTGCATGGCCTCCTTTTAATTTAATATGTTTTAACCTTGCAAGTGTTTTACAGTTTTTTTGTTGGGAACTGGGTGAAAGAGGACACTGTAAACATGGGCAAGATATCAGCAACAGGCAACCGAAACATGTAATAAAAGCAGCAGTGTTGGCAGATAACCATATGACAGGTGGATTCACTAGAACAAACAGCACAACTGTATTTGCTTAGTAATTTGTTGCTCGATTTGCTTAGACCGTCCGGTTTCCCTTGCTCCTCTCTTACCGCCCAACCCTCCTCCAAAACCTGTCCCGTCTCCTCATCGCCCTCGTCTCCGTCTTTCTGTCACGCAGGGCTTCTTTCGGAGAAGCATCCAGAAGAACATGGTGTACACTTGTCACCGGGAGAAGAACTGTATCATCAACAAAGTCACCCGCAACCGCTGCCAGTACTGTCGGCTGCAGAAGTGCCTGGAAGTGGGGATGTCCAAGGAGTGTAAGTATAAAAACCAAATTACCCAGAAAGCCCTGCTCCCACAGGGCTCTTAGGGCAAAGCACAGATTTCATCATAGTTGTTTAATCCCAGAGGGGTTAGCGTGATTGTGACCCCTGCAGAAAATCTTAAGTTGAAGCATTTGTTGACATTTTTTCCACTACTGACATTGCATAACTGTTCACTATTGATGCAAGCACATCAGTTTGGCAGTGATTCCAGCGTGTACACACTTATGTTGTCATTAGTTGATGACTGCACTTAGTGTTCATGTGGTATCCGATCAGATCCCATCAGTTTTTTTTAATGAGAAAATTCTCTGACCTTTGGTGTTTATCATAACAAAGTCAGAGTGAAATCAAAGCTGTTACTATTCCCTGTTAGCTGTTACCCTTTGAGCTGATTCTTGTAGTTTTACTTTGAAGAAAATATCCGCTGTAAAAGCGAGACAAAGGGCAGCCGTGATGCAGACTGGCAGTAACAGTCAGGGTGTCGCCAGGCTTGGCAGGCCTCTGTGATGAATATGTTCTCACCTGCCGAGAGTGAAAGAGCAGGCGTCTGCTCCCATCATTGCACCCCAGGGGCTGTGTGAACATACACACTCACACGCACACACACACACACACACATACACACACACACACACACACACACACACATATGCACACACATACGCACAGGCAGTCAGACTTGATAAAGTAATTGGTAGAGGTGTGACCACAGAGAACTCAGAGGCCAACAGGGTTTCTACCTCAGCCTGATCACATGACACACTCTCTTACACACACAGACAAACACTCACTCATGTGTATAGGATACAGTTGGACCCATAAATACTGTTAAATACTCAGTAATAGGAAATATATTAATAATATACATTTGTGGACAGAAAGTGTAGCACCTCTCCTCCTCTCACAGGCTCACGTCTGTTAAAACACACACATGCACTCAGCCTCCATTGCTCCGTCCCTCTCCGCCTCCCGTCTTCCCAGCGCTATTTACCTCATCTTTGCGGTGCAGCGAGTGCAGGGAGCGCTCCCCATGCCACAGCACTGTGGTTTACAGTAAAAGAAGTTATCCTCCGAGCTCCTTACCTTTGAATGGGGCCATTAATCATGGTTAGAAGGATCACAGCAGCCGGCTCTTTTACGCACTCTCACACACACAGTTGCAACCCAGCATACAATAGGGGGATAGACTGGAGTTGGAGAGCCATCTAGTGGTGACGAGGTAGTACTGCGTGAGCAAAAAATTGGCATAAACGGGTTTTTGACAGGATTCCAAGCTGGAAATTTTATTATTGGCTAGATTTCGACCCACCTTTGCTCAGCTGGTTTTGGTTTTAATAGTTCTGCCTTTTTCCGATTGCGGTCATTTTGTGCAGAGTGTGCAGATTGCTCCTCTTGTGTCCTCAGCAGTGACTTTGGCCAGTGAAAGTAGTCTGGACTGGTGAGGAAGGAGAGGCTGGCCATCTGGGCCCAGCAGGGAGTCTCCCTGCCTCTTACACACACACACACACACACACACACACACACACACACACACACATACACACAAATGCATACTTGTGCGTAATTTCATGCACACACACTCAAATTATGCACATACAAGGTGACTGACACAAACTAGTATGAATAAAAAGGACGCTTTAACAGGAAAACAATTGGACAGCTCCACTTAAACACCATGCACTCTCTGTCAGACACACACACAGAAGGTGGACCCCCCCCCCTGCTAGCATTGAGGGGACGTCTGGGTGACCTTGCGTCTGCCGGCAGACAGCTCCAGATGACAGCGCCAGGCCTGCTGCCAGGTGGCAATGCCAAGCAAGATGGCATCAGAAGAAGGAGGGGGGGAGGGGGGGTGTATGTTGGGAGCAAGTGGAGGGTTGCAAGGAAAGGCCGGTAGTGTAGGCTAGAGCCACATTATTATTAACCTGACAGTGTGTGGCTAAAGACGACCAAGATCATGGCTAAAATTAAGAATAGCATACCATAAATGCTTGTCTAAAAATAAAGTGAAATGTTTGAATAATGTTTGGAAGCATTGGCTCACTCATGCGTGCACACTTAGCATAGTACAGTGGTTCGCAGCATGGGGGTCGGGATCTCTCCAAGGGGTCATGAGGTGATTTACAAGTTAGAAAGAAGTAAACATTTCTGCTGCAGAAAGCAGTCAGACACACATTTCAACTCTTGACTTTGCTTTTTACTCACTGAGCTCTGCATAGTTTCACGTCCTCATGCCTCTACACTATTCAAATAAAAAAAAATATGGGAAGTCAAAAATCATTCTTTGCTCAGCTCTTTGCTAGCTCATAGAAAAATGTACATTCTCACAAGAGATTGCCAGTTAGCTTTTGTTTGTTGTAAAGGGTTATAAGCCGGGACACTGGGAACACTGGCCTAGTAGACTCTAATGTATGCGAGACAAAAATGAGAAGCAGAAGTTGCAGTATGCACATATGAAGCTGCATTTAAAGCATGTCTGTTAGAGCAAAAAGTTAATTCCCTCTGCTGACACTTCTTCTTTTTAGTTTTTTTTTTTTTGTACTTTTGGGATGATCATATGGCTCAGTTACACAATCCTCCACAATGTTTTTATGTTAAAATTCAGAGCAGCTGCCACCCCTCAGTACTTGCCTCCCTTTATCATCCCCTCCCCATTTTTTTGCCAAGCTCTCAAAACCATCGCCCACGTGTTCCTCGAGGACGGTGTTATTCAGAGATAGAAAAAGTAATAAAAGTAAAATAAGATGTAGCAAAGAATGATGGAGAACAGGGTGAGGAGAGGATAACATCAGCCAGAGAGGCAGGATAGCAGAGCAAGATGAAGGCTGTGAGAGGGAAGAGTATTGAACCCAGTGTGAGTGAGAATGAAAATCGGGAGTTGAGAGGGAGCGGAGGGGGGGGGGTGAGAGAGGCTGGAGGACAGAGGGAGGGAGAAAGTTTCATCACTGTCGACGGTGGCTCTGCGCTGCAAGCAGCAGGAGCGGGAGGGGAGGGGGGGGACATTGACATTTTTATCTTTCCATTGAATTTAATCTGTGTGATGGACGAGCTGCCAGTGCTTTAATTTTCCTCACACGAATTATCCCTGTCTGCCTACCTCTCTGTCTTGTACAACGACACAAACACGCACACACATGCACGCGCGCGCACACACACACACACACACACACACATACACAAATACGTACACACTGAGGCACTAACAGAAATTGTCTATTAACTGCACGTTGCAGCTGAAATCCACTATACGGACAAATGATTGAGTGATGGCTGTGTGTGTGTGTGTGTGTGTGTGTGTGTGTGTGTGTGTGTGTGTGTGTGTGTGTGTGTGTGTCACACAGTATTCTGTACACGTTACACACCAGCTCTTGTAAATCATTTTTATGCAATGGACATGTAACCACAAACAATTCAGGATGCAAGTTCCCGCATTAGCATTCATATTCTCATAATACATTTTGAAAGATGCATTGCTTGAAGTTAACATCCACACGAACATCAAAACGCACATTTGTGTCCACACATACACACACACAATAAGGAAAAAAAAAAAAAAGCAAGGCAGTATTTCTTTCATTTCAGCTCCCCTGCTACAATCCCCCCTCCTCCTCAAGTTATTGCATGTGGCAATTCGCCATGACAGATCGCCAGTCGTGCCTAATAGTTCTTTAATGACTTCATTAAATTGTGTTGTGCGGCTTATGATTGTGCTGCCAATTTGTCAGCGCGGGCAATGTCTGGGCGCTAGGGATGCCCCACTTTTATTTGTGAATTAATTGGACATCGATTGTTTTGCAGCTCTCCGCCCCTCCCCTCGTGGCAGAAAGGACACAGATTCCCAATCAGCGCCATAAGCAGGGCTGGCCCAGATATGTTCAGCAGCTTACTACAGTTTTATACAACTGGCCTCAAAAGCTGGTGGTTGTTTAAAAGGACGCTCCTTCACTACAGAGTCATAATTAGCTCATTAAAGCAAATGGAGGTGGAAAGCTTTGTACTGATTTGCTCGTTTTCACTGAAATGGTGTTTATAATATGCTGTTTTTGATGTGTCAGTTTTCGCATTTTACTGCTCTGTCCACATGTGTATTGGTGACTATGGTTACATTAGCCTGCCTGAGTACCAATAAAATGCTGGCAAATAATACATTGCCTTGCTCTGTCTGCACAGCAGGGTCTTCTTCATTTCTTGTTGAGGCGAGCAGTGCTTAGCAGTAACATAGTGCAGCATCAGACTTCCAGCCCCCGCCTTCCTCCTTCCCTTCATGTTCTCCCAGGCAGGGAGGCCTGTCTGTGGGCTGATGAATGAGCAGCAGCACCGAGTAGTGCATCCCTGCCTGGCCCCGGGCCAGGCCCCTCTGTCACAGACACTGATCTCCCATCAGCCTGAGCGCTCTGGCCCTTAATGGTCAAGGTTAGGATTAAGACAAGGAAAATCTGATCTTAGGTCAGTGGCTAGGGGAAATTCAGGTACCCCGAGGGGAGGTAGAGATTGGAGAAATGATAGAGATGACATTAGGAAAGGGGGATGATTTAAAGCAAAAGCAATACAATTTTGGAAAGGAGAGATTGCGTGCGTTGGTGAGAACGGAGCAAACAAGGAAAGCGAGAGCGTGTTGTATAACCAAGAGAGGGAGAAATGTGTGACGGAGAGAGAGAGAAAGCTGCAAGGTTTTTTCCGGTATGGGCTGAGCAGCCGAGCCCTTTTAAAACCATTAGAGGCAGGATATTTGTCATATTATGTTATTAGATTAGCCGGGACCCCTAATGAAAGCTGTGGCAATTTGTCAGCCTTATGGATAGCTCCATCCCCCACCACTATTTATCAAGTAGCACCCCATCTCACCCAACCCACCCCCACCCTCAACACACACATACACAACCCAAGTAATAGCTAAACTGCACCCCAGTGTGGATGTGCTGGGAGAAATGGATCGGGCCTGTAATGGGATTCCAATGCTAAGCACCCTGCCTAGCGTTTTTTGTCATTTGGGGTGAGCAGACTATTCTCAGCCAGATCGCCCAGAGGGAAATGACATCGGATTATTTCAAGGTCCCCCCCCCCTTCTTTCCATTAGCATAGCCCTCATCAATGGAGCTGTCTGAAAACATTTATGTTATAGCATCAGATAAGAGAAGTGAAGCTGTGGCCGCTGCTGCTGTTCGCCACAGAAGGAACATCCTGTCCTGCTCATGACTTTGCCTTTGATCTTGATCTCAGTTTACCTTGAGGTGGTGTCAGACGGTGCCAATGCAGGACATATAGTATCCAGGTTGCAACACCCTTTCAAGCAGTCGTTACCAAAACATTTGCAAACTGTATGACATGTTTTTTTTTTTTTTAAACTGAGATATACAGTGTGAACGATTCTGTTTGGAGGTAAAATACAAGCGTAGGTGTTACTTTTGACCATACCAATCCTTGTATTCCTCTCCTTGTCTTCCTGTAGCGGTGAGGAACGACCGGAACAAGAAGAAAAAGGATGAGAAGAAGCAGGAGTGCACGGAGAGCTATGTGCTGAGCCCCGACACAGAGCAGATGATCGACAGGGTTCGCAAGGCTCACCAGGATACTTTCCCCTCTCTCTGCCAGCTGGGCAAATACACTACGGTCAGTAGCGTGACACTAACAGTCTGTGTGTCCCTTCATTTGTTCACTTTTGTTACCTGTAAATTACCGTCACCTGCAAATGTTTAAACTGCTGCCACCTCTTCCCCTCCCTACAGACTAACAGCTCAGAACGACGCGTGTCCTTGGACGTAGACCTGTGGGACAAGTTTAGTGAACTCTCCACCAAGTGTATCATAAAGACGGTGGAGTTTGCTAAGCAGCTGCCTGGCTTCACAACGCTCACTATTGCCGACCAGATCACTCTGCTCAAAGCCGCCTGTCTGGACATCCTGGTAAGAACAACAACACCTATCTTTGTTTCCACAAAATTTCACCAAACACCCAGATTTTTTAAAAAGGAGTAGACGAGAGGTTCGATATTTCTAACCAGCTGCCCAGTTAAACGCTGAACCACCTGTTCTGCCTCTGCTGTCCACAGATACTGCGGATCTGTACACGCTACACACCAGAGCAAGACACCATGACTTTCTCAGATGGACTCACGCTAAACCGAACCCAGATGCACAACGCAGGCTTTGGTCCCCTCACCGACCTGGTTTTTGCCTTCGCCAACCAGCTCCTTCCTCTGGAGATGGACGATGCAGAGACAGGGCTGCTCAGTGCCATCTGTTTGCTGTGTGGAGGTACGACAGGCCCCTTTAAAACCTATTTCCCATTCTCATTGTCTATGACCCCTATACTAAGACTGAGTGACACCCTATGGATGAAAAAGGAGAAGGCTGGCAATGCTGTGCTCTTTCATTGAGCACCACCTAGTGGCTAACTATAATCACGACACTAGGAGAGCATTGACATGTTTTTTTTCTGTACCTGTGTTAATCCACAGATCGTCAGGACTTGGAGGAGGCAGAGAAGGTGGACGTCCTGCAGGAGCCCCTTCTGGAGGCGCTGAAGATTTACGTGAGGAAGAGGAGGCCCCACAAACCGCACATGTTCCCCAAGATGCTGATGAAGATCACTGATCTGAGAAGCATCAGTGCTAAAGGTCTGTGGTCTACACTAGTGGTTATCCGTCAATTAAGACAGAAATATAAGTTAATCAGTTTGGTTGAAACGTTGTTGATAACTTTTATAATCTTGACATTTTATATGTGTTTAAAAATGTAAAGCTTTTCTTGCTTTTTTTCCATTTCACATTATGTTAAAATGGAGCACAGGAGAAAGAATTAAGTGATATCTAAAATGTGTTTTGTCAGAACTTTGGTAGCTTATGTTTTCTCGTCTCTGTCCAACCCCCTCTGCAGGAGCTGAGCGTGTCATCACCCTGAAGATGGAGATCCCCGGCTCCATGCCCCCTCTCATCCAGGAGATGCTGGAGAACTCAGAAGGTCTGGAAAGTGGTGCTGCAGGCGGCCGGCCAAGTGGCGCCCCCCCAGGCAGCTGCAGCCCCAGTCTGTCCCCCAGCTCTGCCCAAAGCAGTCCAGCCACACAATCGCCGTAGTAGCGGCCCACTTTTTATTTTTCCTCACAACGCTCTCAGTCTCCTCGCTCGATGTTCTGAAGGGGAGGGGTGAAGGAGGAGGGACCTAGACTCTGACTGCTGAACACTGGAGACTGGCAGAGCCAACCTCCTCCTCTCCTATGACACAAATCCCCACCTCCTGATCTGCTTTCCCTCACTCTGAAGCACTGTCCTGACGTGAGGGGAGGTAAGGCCGGGGCAGGCCGGGACAACAGGATGCCTCCGAGAGACCACACCGTAAACACTGCTGATGACTCCTCCTCCTTCTCCCTCCACTCCCTTCTCCACTGCTGCTCCTCCCCTCTCCACCTTTCTCCAAAAGACTGATGGAAACAAATCTGGATGCAGTGGAGACCAGTTTTGAATGGAACTGAGATTGGGTGGGGCATCGTGGGACAAATATATGGACAAGGACAATGCATACAGACTGACTTGACAAACACCAGACACTTTTTTTGTTGTACTCTGAGGCAGACTGCAAGCTTTGGACCCCCCCTCCTCATAGACTTTGGGTCTTTTCTCTTTTTCCAACTTCAAAAAACAGGATTTCGTACAAAAAGATATATAAATATATATAGAAAAGTTAAGGAACTATTGTGATTGACATGTCCAGAACAGAATGGCAGGTTGAAATGAGGACATGTTTTCTGAGATTAGAAATTGTTGTACTGCTTCACTGTTTGAATCTTTTCATACCCATCAAGAGTATTGAGAGAGATTGTTTCAGTTTTATCACATTTGTACATCCTTCTAGTTAACAAAAAGCAAAAGATATTGAAATTTCTCTCCAGTCCACACATACAAACAAATGTGCACAGAAAACAAGTCGCAATGAATATCACCTACTATTCCAGGTTGGATTTGTTTTCCTTTTTTTTTTTTTCTTTTCTTTTTTTTTTTTTTTTTTGCTTCCAAGAAAATGGAAAAAATGATTGTATGAACTCGGTTGTATGATATGGTCACAGGTCCTTTCAAGAAATCAAATTAATGAAGATTCATTATTAAGGTGTATTTTAAGTAGCCTTTGAGTTTGTGTATATAAGCTGTATTCATTTCTTTAAAACTATGAAGAGTTTTAGGCTTCACCTGATTTTTTTTTTTTTTTTTTTTTTTTTTTAAGAATACCTTTTATGTGTTTTGTTCATAGGTTTGTGATTCAAGAAAAAAACATTTTGAGCACATTTTACTGAAGGAAGTTCTTTCATGTTTTGTGTCTTACTAAATACTGGACAGACCCTTAACCAATCACTGGCTGTTCAGGATGTGGCTTTCACAACCAATTTCAACCGTTGCCCCCTTCACTTTTAAAACATGTTTTTACCTTCAGTAGATAACAAAGTAGCACTCCAGTCGGGGCATAGCTTTTTGGCCATGTAGCAGAAAGAGATGGTGTTTCTGAAAATGGTGAGCTAGACGCCACCTGTAGCCTGCCAGATTCAAGTGAGCTACAGCAGCCCAGCTTCAAAGAGAGTTAAAATGTGAAGAATGGTGTACATACACACTGTATTAAACACAAGTGATTCTCAGTAGTCTCTGAATGGATCAATAATCTGTAGTGGATGGGAAAAGACTAGATTGTCCCTCTACTCTTTCAGTGGTCAGGCAAGTGAAGGTCCCAAATGTGATGTTTGTCAACTAAGTCCTCACAAATCTCCCTGTGGTAGAAACCAATATGTGACTTTTTGCCGGATCCAGAGAAACCTCGCACCCTGTGACTCACTTTACGCCAAAACGCCTTCACCGTTAGCACACGTCATCTTAGACCATCTTTACTGTACACACGCCAATGTCTCAGGAAGGAATCATTTTTTGTGCTTGGCCTGTTCTTTGTATATGTTCTGTGCTGCACCCCTTAACCCTTCAATCACAGATGCACACACACACTTCTGCTACTGAGCCCCTGAATTTTTCTTCAATCACTCACTTTTGTTCGCCCTGGCAGACCAGGACTTGTGCAGAGACACTGATCCCGCAACTTTACGACATAGGATGCCAGTGTGGAGTCTCTCTGAGTCGTTCATGTGTTCTTTTTATTTGTACGGTCAAAGCTGCTTTCATCATTTAGGACTTAACCTGTCCAGAACGGCGCACAACTTTTCCCTCCACAGCTAATCTGGAATAGCAACAGACACACACCGTCAGTTTGAGAAGTATGGAATATGTTGCAATTTGTCAAGATTATCAAGCGACTTTGAAAAAAAAAACAAACAAAAAAACAACAAAAAAAGATAAAAAATAAAACCAACATTTAATAATTATTAAATGTGTTTGTGTTGTTCACGTGTGTCCTTCTTTTCATTCTCTGCTACAGGGGTGTCCTTAGTAGGGTTTCATAGCTCATATCCATAGAAAGAAGAAAAATCTGATCAGAAGGCCATCACTAACTTTCTTGGGAACATTTCTCATGTGTTGTAAGAGCATAGCATCGAAGAGACTGATACCAACAGTTCCCAGGTCCACAGTTCACTGATCATATTTAAATTCAACGTTGAATATTTGCCATCAGCCACTAGATATATACCAGACCAAGAATCTTCATGACAATGGCCTTAATCAAAATCAACAATTGAAAAACTTTGTACGTTTGTACGTTATGAATAAGAAGTAACAGTCTTTCTCTTAAAAGTTGAACTTATAAGCAGTTACACACATGCTCAAGTCGGTGGTCTCAGCTGCAGCCCCTTTGGATTGGTTAGACCAAGTTTATTGTTAGTTAATGTTAGCAAGGTTTGGATATATGGCTGTATAACTGACCTTAAAGAGTGAGTTTGCTAAATTTGAGTCTTCTCAACTTGTGCTGGTGTAACATGTTTTAGCAATTGCAATTATCCTGTAATTGGCACTTGTGACGGCAGGGGTCGCTATTTAGCAAAACCTCCACAGACTCACATTAAAAATATGAACAGAATGTATTGGAGGAAATGATATAAATATATATGTATATATATGTATACATATATATATATATATATATGTGTGTGTGTGTGTGTATGCATGTGTATGTATATACACACCTATGCAATGAAACGCTGAAATGTCTTGAGTGAAGAAGGTCTATTATGATTATATACAATAAGAAGGGTACTACAAATAATGGCTACTAAATACTGCCTTATCCTGTGAAACCCATGGCTGTTTCTGTAGATCCATTCAACTGGAGTCTTTTGGAAATCTTACAGAATTTGGAAACAAAATGAGAATTATTCTTACAATTATCATCCATATATATACATATATATATATACTCATATATATCTGGAAGAAGACATTCTAATAGAGCCATATGGCTCTCTGCACGCTACTGCTATTACTACTTCTGCTATGCCCCGCCCTCTTACCGAGACGGTGACGTTTCAACCAATCACAATCCTTCGCGCGGAATTTCAAACATTTTCAAATCACCGTCCCTTTACCAAATCGTGATTGTTCCGCCAAATTCGTAAACAAAGTAGTCCCTATTATATGAATGCAAGTTATATTTGATTCAGACAACTAAATAGTTCTTTAAAAACCTTGCAGCACAAAATAATACACATATTGTTTCCCAAAACACCAGTTAATACGATTATCTCGCGGGGTTACTGTGTATGTGTAGTTTGGCGGAATGATACTACAGTTCCTCCCTGGAAGAGGCGAGAGACGACAAGGCACTGCTGTTCAGGGTAGCATACGTTAGCCATTCGTCGACGTACCTCGTAGGGTATGGTATGATATCAGTGGTACATTTAGTATAATATGATATTATAGTCAAATTCGCCTTCGCCACATCCCGGTCGATGTTTATGGATAGGAAGTTGACATCTCTTTGAACGGATTTACAGGTAATGCTACAAGGCTTACAGTGTATGCTCTTTAATCCGTCGTGCAGTCTTGCCGACAAGTTTTAGCAATTAGCGTCATGTTTCACTGACAGATGTATTTTGTTACAATGTAGAGTTGCTAATGTCACTTAATTCTATTTAATTTCTACGTTGACATTTATATATGATACGATAATAACGTTACAATCGAGGCGGTATTGCACGTGGGATGTCGCAGAATTGAGTAGTGTGTTTTAACTTACAGTAACAGCGACCTGCTGATTTGACCTGCCAAAGTAACGTCGAATTACATCAACGTTAGAACATAGAGTTGCCCAAAATATTAGCACGAGCTTGTCAATTAGCCAATTTTAGTGAAGTTTCTAGTAGTGCACATGTTGACAGTTTGTTGCATGTTTCTGGAAGGCTTTTCAGACTATAAAATATTCTGTAAAAATCCAACTTTGCTTACCTAACGTTGTTAACTGATGTTTAGCTAGTTTTGACACTGGTTTGCTGACGTTCCTAGGTAACGTTACGAAAATGCCATTGCATGGCAAAGTAGTCGTGATTAAGAGGAGTGGAGGAGATGGGACTGAGTTTCCTCTTACTGCAACATGCTTATTTGGAAGGTGAGTTCAATTAAATACAAACAAACTAGTTTATGTTTTCATATTTCAGAAATTGTATTAGTTTTACATCAGTAAATTTCCGTTGAGTACAACAGACGATGCCAGCACACCTTACGTTGGAGTCAACATTTACTTTGTGTGGCCCCATGTTGGGTTGATAGAAGTGCAGTAAAAACCCTTTTGGTTTGGAGGCGTGCCATCAGGTGCTGACGTCAGAATCTAAAATACACGTCTTTTCCTGGTCTTGCATTAAGTGCAAAAGACTCCATACTGTAAATTCAAACCTCCAGTTCATAACGTCACCTTACTTTCAGACCTTGGAATATTTCATTCACTTCTTATGAACACACATCAGTTACATGAAAATATGGTGACATTCCCATAACATGTTGCTAAGTGTCTTTTTTTGTTGTGATATTACAGGAAGCCTGACTGCGATATTCGTATTCAGCTTCCTCAAGTCTCCAAGGAGCACTGCAGAATTGACTTGAATGAAAATAAAGAGGTAAGCAACATATACTGAACATGACCACAGGATATCTGGTATAATGGCCAGTTGCGATTGAATAGTCACTCAATGTCTTCATATTTTGATCATTACAATGTTAATTTTGTAGATGTTAAAGTATCTTTTTACTTAAATCACTTGTGAATTGACAGCAGGAGATCTTGACCTAGATATAAATACAAGACATATTTTGCTTTTCAGACTGTGTTTGAGGTGATTTTTATGTTTCTCTCTTCCAGGTCATTTTGACAAATTTGAGCTCAGTGAATCCAACCCGTGTCAACGGAGAGGCTCTGCAGCAGTCTGAGCGTTTGAAGCATGGAGATGTGATAACAATTATTGACCGTTCCTTCAGGTATGACCTCCTTAGGTTTTTGGGTGGGGTGGTCAGTGGATATGAAGAGAAATTTTACCATTCTTGTTACTGTTGAGACTTTTGTCTTTCATACAAACTCACAAAATGACTTGCAGTGTAGTATTAGCCGTTTAGTAATATGACTCTCAAATGCATGGATTGTTGGACCGTTGCAAAACTCAACAGCTGTCTCTCGAGCAGTCATGAGACAACCTTCCTCCCAAAATGCACAGCAAATACAAGTTATACAGTTATGTCTCAAGGTCCCACACACACACCATGTGTTGAAATGGGGCATTAAATTTAGAATAGACAGAATGTGTTTTAAAAAACGGATATACAAGGTGAAATTGGAAATTGCACAGCCTTAGTGTCCTGGCGTTAACCATTTTCATGACCTATACAAGCACAACTTACATTCTGTTGCACTTTGTCATTTTAGGTTTGAGTACCCTCCAGCACCCACACCAAAGAAGAGGTCTTCTGCAGGAGGCAAAAGTGAAACCCTCAAAGTAATTTATGTTTTATTCAGCTTTTATCACTCCAAATTTGCAGCCATCACAGCACCTTGAATTTGCCTATGCTCCTAGTGAATTTTTATTATTTTATAAATGTGTTAATAATGGTGTCTTTTGCCTAGGTTCTTCAAGCTCAGCAAGTAGTAGACATTGTCACTGCTGAAACAGGAGAAAAGAGGAACTCTGAAGTCTTCACAGGTGAGATGGTACTTAGTGGTTATTCTAAATTAGCAATTTGAGAGTGCTGTATTTGAACACGATATCTGTGGATTTGTTGTTGAAGCGATTGTTGAATCACTTAAACAAAGAAATTACATGGAAAAAATAGTATGCATTCAAGAGTGAACAGCATATGTGTTTTAGGTAATCTGTCCTGTTGATGGGGATTTGGTGCTTAAAATCTTTTTCTTTTGAAAGATGGAACTAATGACAACTTCCAGCAATCCCTGGAGAAAACTGCGGAGGTGGAATCCAAGGAGGATAGCAGCCTGCTGCAAAACAAGACCAATTCCCCCTTCAACGATCTGTATCAAATGATCAAAAAGTCTCTGGATGTCAAGACCCCTCGGAAATCTTCTGCCAGTCTGCTTCAAACACCTGCCTCAAGGTTTTGCACTCCAAAACCTGGTTCCGTCCAAAAAAATGATGGGAAACCTGTCACTTCCACAGAAGACATAATCATTCCTAAGATGGATGATGCTAAAGTCTTTCCTGGAGCTGATGAAATCAAGGGGGAAGTTGTAAGTATTAGTAATGGGACCCCAAAGTCTGTTAAGAAGCAGAGGAAGTCCTTCCAGGTTCCTCCTGAGATGGCAGGACCTGCAGCACCTGAACATCCAGCCACGTCTGAAGCCACTTTACCTCAGAAGAGAAACCGTGTTAGCCCCCAGAGGTATACTGCATCTGAGGTTATTGATCAAGTCTCTGCTCAAACGTCAAAGTCACCATTGAGAAGACGAAGCAAGGAGGCCACACCAGTCAAAGCCTCTGTGACAAAGGAACAAGAAGAGCCAGCAATGCCATCTCCCAAGACAAAGCATCTTCAAGAGGCATCACCAAGGAACTCGGGCAAAACTGAAAAAGGTAATAAACACCGTTTATCATTTTAATCAAATTACTGTAATTATTGATTCATTGTTTGTTTAAGATATGTTTGGTAGATTGATCAGTGACAATTTATTTTTTAGTGAAAGACTTGCCAAAAAAACGCAAAAGTGGAGAACTTGCAGCCGACTTGCCCACATCACGAATGAAGAAGAAACGTGTTTCCTTTGGAGGTGCCCTGAGCCCAGAGTTATTTGACAAACGACTGCCACCTGACTCTCCATTACGTAAGGGGGCAACTCCGCGAAGAAGCTTGTGTCTGTCTCAACCCAAACTGTCACTCCTTAGAAGAGCATCAGTCATTGGCTTCCTAAAGGTAAGACTAACAAAGATGATGACTAGAGTATAAGGACATCAATAATATTATTGCTCTAACGCATATGATTTTATTTAAAATGTATCTTGTTTTACATAGGAGTTTGAAGATGTGCAAAGAAGTCCTGCAAAAAAGAGGACTCCATCACCTAAAAAGTCATCAAGTGCCAAGAATGCTTCTCCTAAGACCCCAACGCCTGGAAAGAAATCACCGAAATCTAAGTCGCCGTCTCCCAAGGCAGCATCACCTGGAAAGAAATCACCGAAATCCAGGTCCCCGTCTCCCAAGGCGGCATCCCCTGGAAAGAAATCACCGAAATCCAGGTCCCCGTCTCCCAAGGCGGCATCTCCTGGAAAGAAATCACCGAAATCTAGGTCCTCGTCTCCAAAGGCAGCATCTCCTGGAACAAAGTCACCAAAGTCCAGAACCCCGTCTCCGAAGACGGCATCTGCTGGAAAGAAGTCACCAAAATCCAAAACGCCATCTCCTACAAGGGGAAGGTCTCCCGCTAAATCTCAGTCCAAGTCTTCAACCCCAGGTCAGGTTTCTTACAAAGAAACTCCCAGTGGCAAGAAGAGGTCAGCCCTGGCAGCGTCAAGTCCTTCCCCTAAGGAAATTGCTCCCATTGTTTGTGCAACACCAGCCAAAACACCCTGTAACTCAGGGGTCTATACCTCCACAGGGCGCTTCTCTGTGTCACGCATCAGCACTCCATCTCCAGTTGCAGAAGATGATGTTACTAACAAGATGCCTTTAGTCACCGTTACCCCTAAAATACCTCTGAGGAGAAAGAGCATGAAGAGCACCTCACGCAAGACCCCAAGTATATCCAGGAGTGCTGTAAAAGTGATGCGCAGAAGTGGCATTTCACGTGCATCTATCAAAGGTATGTTAGATCCTGAAATTTATAATGTAGCTTTTACACTAGAAATCTTGTCTTTGTTTTTAGCATTTTATCAACAATAGAAACCTTTGTCAATTTCAAATGATGTCAACTGTCAATGTTGTCATTTGTGTATGTCTCCGTGTGAAGAGCAATTCATTGACTTGAAAGCCACTCAACTATTACATTTACCATCCAAGTTTTATCATACGGGTTGGCTTATTTAATCATCAGGGCTGTTTGTTAAACCGTAAACTGATAATACGGGCAATGTTGAACTGTTGAAGAAAAAGGAGTTTTCAGGGTTTTTTTTCTTTCTCCTTTCAGTCAGAGATACCTGGGTGGATGTTGTGAAATTTGGTCAAACTAAGGCTCAAGTGGCTGCTCCAGCTAAAATAATCGTCCCCAAAAAGACTGTGAAGAAGACTGTGTCCAAACCACAGGTAACGTAAGATACTGTAACAATATATATTTACTTAATCACGTTTTCTATCTTTGCAACAACCAGAACTTGTTACACTTATTATAAACAAAGGACTTCTACTATATTTGGTGTTTTGCTGAGTGTGACCTTATTAACTACACTGTTTAGAAAAAATAATTTTGTTTATTAATACAGGACATTTTCAACTAAGTTAAATGTGTGTTAACTTTCCTTATGTGTTTGCTCATACTGCATGTCAGTTATGGGTTTATATCTTGCTGTGATGTTTGCAAGGTTACCATTGAAAACTGCAATGATCATATCTTTCGCCATCTCTTAGACCCCTGCACGAAAACTCAAGGGCTATGTCAGCACTGGACATGCAAATTCACCTGTTACCATTGTTGTGGGCAGAGCTCACAAACAAAAGGTTGTACATCCAACTGGTGCTGCACCAAGAGTGGTCACCAATACTGCTCTCTTCAAGAAGAACATGAAAATGGATGAAGACTTGAGTGGTATTAACACTTTTCTGTCCTAACAAATGGAAACCTTTGGGCTTTGTTCTTTACTATTCTTGCTAATGTTGTAACTTGTGGTTTCAGGCATTTCTGAAATGTTTAAAACCCCTGTAAATGAAAGGAGCAGGAAATCTGTCATCAGAGACAACAGTGCCACCGAGACGCCAATGGGAGTTCTGTCTGTGGTAGACCCATCAGTTTTAAACACACCAGAGGAGCCAGGTAAAGTGTGCGAGGATATTGTTGCTGAGCCTTATGTGAAGCAGACTTTAACCAAATGTTAACGGTGTCTGTCCACAATTACATTCATGTGCATTATTATTAGCTACAGAAACAAACAGGTTTACTGGTCTCCCTAAAGAGAAAAGACTTGTAATTTAGGTGAGACTGAAGAGGACATCTATTCTGATTTTTATTACTTATGATTAAAGAAATGCACTATTTAGTAAAAGGTTCTTGATTTCTGATGAGTTCTCCTGTAATGATTATTAGAAGTTTTTGAGCTGCGTTTCAGGAAGAGAAGCTTTTGCATGGCTGATTTTATTTTAGACCATGGGACAAAGTAATTTAAGAGGTTAATCTCCATGTTCAACAGACATGTAACCACTGCATTGCTATTTTGTGTGTTTTGTAAGTCCATGTGGGCCCTGAACTTGTGTGTGCATTAGACAATAACTCATTTCGTTATTCTGTATAATCACTAAGACTAACAGGGGTGTTAAATTAGACCAGTTTGGTTTTTACCACAGCATGAACTAATGAAATGTGGTGTGTTTCACAGGCGAGATGATGGTGTCTCCACTGAGTGTGGCATCTACAGTGAAAGGCGAAAGATACAACAGTGAAGCAGTACAACGCCTCCTTAATGGAGATCAAGACTCTAGCTTCATCAGCGAGATCCCAGCCTTGGAGATACACTCTGAATCTGCTGAACAGCAGTGCACAGATGTGAAGACAACCCATGTAACAACTCCCAAACAGAAGCCAGAACAACCGGAGTGTCTCACTGGAGTGAAGAGGATCATGAAGACACCACGGCAGAAGGCTGAGCCAGTTGAGGATCTGAGAGGCAAGATTTTGAAAACTCCTAAGCAGAAAGTGGAACAACAGGAATGCCTCACTGGAGTTAAGAGAATCATGAAGACTCCAAGACAGAAGGCTGAACCCGTAGAAGACATCAGAGGAAAGCTTCTGGCAACTCCCAAACAGAAGCCTGAACAACAAGAGTGCCTCACTGGAGTGAAGAGAATTTTTAAGACCCCACAACAGGAAGCTGAACCTCTTGAAGACCTTCAAGGAAAATGTCTGCAGACTCCCAGAGCTCTAGAGGCTGGTGATGTGAGTCTGGATGGTATCGAGGAACTTCAGAAGACACCAGCACACATGCAAGAATCTGAAGACCTATCTGAAATGACAGACATGAAGACTCCAAATGTGAAGAGCTCCCCATTGGTGTGTCTCACAGGTGTCAAGAGAATAATGAAGACGCCCAAAGAAAAAAGTGCTCCAGTTGAAGATATGGTTGGTGTGAAGAGGCTCATGAAAACTCCCAGAGAGAAAGCTGAACCTGTTGAAGAGAACTTTGGCATCGAAGCACTCATGAAGTCACCCAGGCTGAGGGGTAATGCTCCAGTGGAAGACTTTGAGGGACTCCAAGAGGTCATGGAGGAGGTACTGACGGATTCTCCCGGACCACTGAAAACAGATGAGGTAATGATGGAGACACTTCTATCAACCTTTTTGTTATTTTATTGGAAGGATTTGCCTGAATTAAGTATTTAAGAGAAAGAAACTTACAGCAGTTGGCAGATAGTGTGATCACCAATATGAACAGTTGGGATTCAGCTGTATGAAAAGGCAGACCAAATCAATGACTGAATCTAGTAAAAAGCTTTTTATTGAGATAGTTGATGAGTGAGACTTTCATGTTACAGGAAGTCATTTGATTGAATAATGGAAACAAAGATTTTGGGCTTTCATGAGTGTCCAGTAAACACACAGCTGAGCAAATTGTGTTTTCAATATATCATTTCATTGATGTAATTTGTGTCTAAACATTTAAGCTCGTTTCATTTTTCATCAACAAATTTTTGCGGGGGCTAAAATGAACAATGAATGTAGCCTCAATTTCACTAATCCCAGCCTGGTGTTGTCTTGCATTGTTTGCTTGCTTTATTTCACAGTGAGGGCCAATTGTCTAAAATGTTTGTTTTTTACAGGTTGAAGATCATCCAGCTCCTCCAGATTGTGGTGAGGACATAGCAAAAGGTCAGTTGGTTGAGTGTAATAAGAATAATGTTAGATAAGCAATAAATTACATTAGAGTGGTTATATAAGCTGCAATACACCAATCAGCTGATTATATTTTTTTGTTTTCTTGTCCTCTGTTCCTTTTATATAGAACTAGACTTTGCCTGTGGGGAGCCACAAGATGATACGGCGTCTGATGTGATCGACAATGTTCCCCAAGTTGATATGGCAAAAGGTAACTTTGCTAATATTTGTCCCTTTTTAATTGGTTTATGTTAAAATTACTTATGAGATAATGTCATACAGAAACTGAAAATATGGATTTTGTGAATTGTGTTTTCTGAAGCTGAGAGTAATGGAAGTCCAAAACAGTCCTGTCTAAAAGAACTACCACATGAATTAAATGTCACACATAAACACAAAATATACTATACAAGTATTTCAGACACTTTTCCCCCCTTTTTGTGTCTTATTTTAGAAACGGATGCAAATGAAGCTCTTGTTCACAACCACATTGAGGAGGTGCCAAGTGGACATGATAATAATGAATCATCAGATGCCATGGAAACTATCTCTCAGGCAGCTGTGGATGAGAGCCTACCTGTGGAACAACCCAAAGTGGATGCAGTAGATGAGACTTTATCTGAAGAACAACAACCAGAAGTGGAGACTGCTACTGGCAAAGTCACAGAGTTGGACATGAATGCTGCGGCTCCTCACCATGAGAAGAAATCTGTTCGAGGCCGAAGAGCAAAAACAGTGAAATCTGAGGCAGCTGAGGATAAACAAGAGGCAACAGAGCATTCTGAAGATCCTGTTGCCCCAGCTCCAGTCAGAGGAAGAAGAGGGAAGAAAACTGAAGCCCCAGCTCCATCCACTGTGAGACAAACAAGAAGAAACAGAAACAAGGATGTTGAGCTCACATTAGAAGAAAGTGCCCCTCAGTCTTCTGAAGTTGCCCTTAAGCCTAAAAGAGGAAGAAATGCCAAAAAAGCTTCTGAAGATCAAGTTGAAATGGTAAAAGAAGTTGCCTCTGAAACAGAAATGGTGCCAGAAGTTGAGAGCAATAACATCCCTCCACTTGATGTCGACCACAAAGCAAATGACAGTGCAGCACCCGAGGAGAAGGCTGTTTCCAAACCCAAGAGAACGAGAAAAGCTAAACAAGAATCTGAACAGTCAGTGTCAGATGTGCCTTGTGACGATGTTCCCCAAGCAGATGTGGCAAAAGGTATGTCATCTTTCTTGTTTGTTTTCTGCTTTCCTATTTCTGACCCCATGCATGTGTAAAAGTGAAGGAAATTGATCAATTTTCCATTCATTGTTAACAATTGTATGTCTCATTTTACCAAAGCAAGACAGGGTGTTTGAGTTGGCTATAAACACAAGTGTTGATTAAAGTAGCTGCTCTGTGCTTTAAGGACATTTTTCTGTGTATCAGCTTTGCCACAGATTTTCACTGGAAAAAACAATTCTGACTGATGTACTGTATTTGTTATTTTTACAGTTGTTATTTGATAGTTAAATGCAGAAGCACTCAAAAATAACATTCCTCCAATGTTTTCTCCAATGATTTTAGATACAAATGAAGTCTGCAGTGACCAGCTGGAGGTGGTGCCCAATGAAAATAATGAAACTAAATCCATTGCCATGGAGACTGTTTCCCAGGCACCTGTAACTGAGAGTCTACCTGCACTGGTCACAGACACGGATGCATCTGTCGTTCAGAAGAAATCTGTTAGAGGCCGAAGGGCAAAAATGGCGGAAGCTAAAACAGCTGAAGATAAACAGGAGGCAGCAATCAATTCTGAAGATCCTGTTGTCCCTGCTCCACTCAGAGGAAGAAGAGGGAAGAAAACTGAAGCTACTGCACCACCTGCTGTTAGGCAAACAACAAGAACCAAAAACACAAAGTCTCAAGGAAGCACCAGTGATACTAATCCTGAAACGCAACCAATGACTGAGATTTCTACTGAAGCTGTGAGTGACCAAACCAGCCAAGAAGAAGATGTTTCTGCCTCCCCTGTAGAGGAAACTGACGTGAAGCCCATTCGAGGGAGAAAATCTAAACAAAAACCTGTTGAGCCAACTCAACCAGAGCCAGAGAAAAGTGAAGTCCTGAGTGAGGAGCAGCTCATGGCAGATCCTCAACCGCCTGTCCCCACTGTTGGAAAACCCAGAAGAGGGAGAAAGACAAAAACTGATGTTGAACAAAATGAGGTTGCAGAAGACACAGTTGTCATTGAGCAGACCAAGCAGCAGTCTCAGCCTCCAGTCAGGGCGAAGAGGGGAAGAAATGCTAAACAGGAAGAAGAAAAGCAAGAGAACGATGGCAAGGCTACCTCAGCTGAGACTCTTAAATCCCAGGAGCCCGTTAAAAAATCAAGGAGAACAAGAAAGGCTGAGCAAGACAACGTAGAACCAAGAGAAGATGAAATCCAAACTGCTGAAATGGTTTTCCCCAAGGAGGCTGAAGCTGCACCTGTTGATGAACCACTGAAGATGAGTGAACAGGTTAGTGTGGCTGCAAAACCCAGGAGAGGAGGGCGAAAAGCACAAAAAGACACTGAGAGTGAAATCCCTGTTGAGTCCACTGAGGTCCCTGCTGTCAGCTCCACAGACAAACCCAAACGGGTTAGGAGAGGAAAACAAGTCACTGAAGAGGTTGACGCCACCATCGAAGTACCAGAGGGAAAACCTGACCATGAGCTGGAGGCTGAAGAGAAGAAAACTGCTGAACCAGATGTTCCAGTCATTAAACCTAGCAGGGCGAGGGGGGTGAAAACTGTGAAAAATGATGTTTCAAATGCCATTCCAGCCAAGAGAGCACGTCGGGGTGCTGCTCTTCCCCTTGAGGAGACCAATCCAGAGTCCACAGTCCAGGTTTCAGAGTCTGTTCCAACCTCAGTAGAGCCACCTAAAAGGGGGCGACGGGCAGCAGCAAAGCCCACAACAGATGAATCCGCTTTGAGTTGTGACCAGGCAAATCCCTCTGAAGATTTAAGCAACGCTGTTGTGGAAGACACAAAAAAGTCCAAAAGATCTGTCAAGTGGAAAGCAGAACCAGAAGTCTTTCAGATTCCAAAAGTAACACCTGTAAAAGCTGTTCGAGGCAGGAGGTCAAAACTTGGAGACCAAGTTGAACCTGAAAGCAAAAATGTGTCAAAGGCTGCCAGCAAAACTGAAGAGAAGGATCTCTCAGATGAAGTTGTTGAAGCTCAGCCCATCAAGAGAGCCAGGCGAGGGGCAAAGGTCACTGCTGACACAGAGACCTCAAGCAAAGTGGGCCCAAAGAAAGGTGCTGAAGCTGAGACACAGCCAAAACCCAGAAGAGGAAGAACAGCAAAGAAATAAGAGCATTTGTATACTGTATATTCTTAATCACAACTATTTTTTTCCTTCAAACCCTTTGTGATTGTCATGTTTTAGATTGTAAGGCATTTTAGAAAGTAGTTTTATAGACTAAAAATGAAGCACTGCTTGTTGTTTGTTTTCCATGGCTGCAGGGAATCTGGTTTTAACCATTTGTTTTGTGACAAGTTGTATGTTATTCATTACTGATGTTTTTTGTTTTTTTTTATTCTTCCAAATATTTTCATGGTGGCGGAAAAAAAGTGCTTATTAAATTTTTTTTGTACAATGGGGAAAAAAATGGTCTTTTACTGTTATTCAGTGCCTTTGCATGTGGTGTTAAAATAACTGGGATGATTAATCAAACATGGCTTGAAAGGCATCAAAAATATATCGGCACCTCGAGCTTATATGTAACCTATTGTAGGTGCAGGTAGTGTTTTCTGGTGACTGCTTGATCGTTTTCAATTTTCTGTCAGTTACATAAGGTGAGACCATCAGTGTCATTACATTTGCTCTCGTGCTACTTAGTGTTGGTGCAGGTCTGATTTTATAAGCAGAGGCAAAAAAGAAACATTGTTTTGTTCTCAGTACATTTATACATTTCATACGTGGGGGAATGCGAAAGGGTGAGACAGACATGAAAGTGTAAATTGAAAAATAAATTACGGGGTTCAAAAGAAGACGCAGCTAGTAAAAAATTGATCCAAGAGGAATACAGCAATCTGCCTCAACATATTGTAATGGGAAACAGACTTAGAGTGGGACCTGCGCATATGAAGTTTATTATTAAGTATATTATTTATTTATCTTTGAGTTTGAGTCTCCATCATTCAGTATTGCAAAATGGTTACTACAGTGTATTGTTTAGCGCGAGACATTTTAATCCATTAAAAAAATAGATCAACGGGAACTCTGATAAAACAGTAGAGCAACCCGGACAGGTTTTGTGGACGGACTGGAAACAAACGAAGAATCGACGCTGGAGGGAGATTTGAGAGGCGCATGGACGATGTTCGGCCTTAAACTTCGCTGAGGACTTTGCTGGTCGATTTATTTCCTGTGTTGTCGTTATATTTTATTTCTCTCCATCATGGAAACAGACAGTGACATAAAAACGACGCCGAGGGGGTTTCACTGCACCCTGTGCAATGTCGGTTTACCCAACAGTAAGTAACCTTAAGCTAACTTAGCCAAATGCGAGTCAGTTGAAGTAACTTTTGATGCAACTTTTTTCCAGGCAGGCGGTCAGATGGACGTACAAACCTAGCCAACTTAAAAATACGACGTTCCCGCCACATCAAAAACTTACGTTATCTTCCTCGTTCGTCCTTGAACGCTACAGTATGACGTTAATGCCATGCGTTGTTAGAACGATTAGCTAATGTTATAGTGGCAGAAGAGTTTTAATGTATTTTATAAACTTGCCATGCTTAGCAAAGTATACTAAATGTTCGCAGCAACTGGTGTAATTGCATGTATTCGCGGTACTATATATTTTAATCTTTTAAACATTGGTGTGTCTTGGGGTTTTTTTTCTCATTCAGCATTGCTCATATTATCATGTCCAACAGTGCCAAGTCTGGAGCAGCATGTCAAAGGGCGGAAACACAAGACTTTGAGCACCGTGCGGGCTACCAGGAAGACCCAGGAGGAGCATAGTGTGTTTGTTAGTGGCATCAAACCTGTCATCTCTCAGACTGACATAACGGAGTACTTCCAGAAGTTTGGGCCAGTCTCAGATGTTATCATGGATAAAGACAAGGTCAGACAGCTGTTCATTATCAGACACAGCTTATTTTAAATGATGTCCATAGCCTCAGTCTTTACAGATTGTGTACATGTCAAGAGCACTGATGGTCAGTTTCTTCTTCTTCTCTTGTGACTGTGATGTGTCACTGTGCACTCACAGGGTGTGTACGCCATCGTGCAGTTCAGTGAGACTGAGAGTATACAGGCGACGCTGTCCTGTGTTGAGCATCAGATGAAGGGACTGAAGCTGCGTGTCAAACCCCGGGAAAAGAAGGACTTCAAATTGATTCCCAAGAAGAAGAGTGACTTCCAGAACCTCCAACAAGCTCTTGACCGTCTCAAACCTGAGCTGTGTGAGCTGACATCTGTAAGTACCCTGTTATCAGATATAAAGTGTGGCTCATGCCAGTGAAAGTGTGGGTGTGTAAGAGTAGTGAATACACTCGGTTGAAAGGAGCATTGAAGACTTTAGAGGATGCTAGGAGCCTTTTAGATTCAATGTCGTTCCACACTACAGTATATCATGTATTAACCATTAATTGTGTAGTTTCATATAAATTAAATATGCAGTTTATACCATATTAACTATAATTTATGCCCTGCATACTAAACGCAGACAAATATTAATCAAACACAGCTAGTTTATTGTGTATTTGGACTCTGTTTAGTCTGTTTTAGTCAATGAGAATATACCAGCTCATTATAACATGTATGTATGTTATCAAGACGGCTTGTTTAAGTAAGCACTGTGGTGTTGTCCTTTGTTCCTCTCCAGGTGGAGGCACAGATGCAGCACATTGTTGAGCGTTTCCAGCTGGGAGAAAACGAAAAGAATTCACGAGGCTTGCTGGTTCAACTCCTGCAAGAGGTTTTCATAGAGTTTTTTCCAGGTGACTTTTCTAAACAAAGACTCAGTTTCTGAAATCTCCTTTCATAATGATAATCGTGCAAAAGATTGTCATAGATTGGTTGTCTCACTTTTTATGTTATGTTTGGATGTTTTGCAGACAGCCAGATTCTGCCGTTTGGTTCATCTGTCAACACTTTTGGCATCCACTCCTGTGACTTAGACCTCTTCCTGGACCTGGACAATACCAAGGTGTTCCAGGCCCGTGCCAAGTCCACCACAGAACAGGTCTGAATTATTTTTTTTTAATATACAGTAATGGTGCCTATACATTTTTTTTTGTACCTCAGTTTTGTCACCAAAAATAAAGTTTGAACCCAGACAATATAACCAAAATATTAGATAATCTATCTAAACAGGAACCTTCTGTGAATTGAATTATCCTTCTTTATCTCTACCATCTTTTTCAGGCAGGAGAGGGCATGTCGGATGATGGCCGCTCTGAGGACTCCATCCTGTCTGATATTGACCTGTCCACAGCCTCGCCGGCAGAGATCCTGGACCTTGTGGCAGCGATCCTGAAGCGCTGTGTCCCCAAGGTGCACAAAGTCCACGTAGTCAGCAGCGCTCGTCTCCCAGTGGTCAAGTTCCATCACCGTGAGCTTAACCTGCAGGGGGACATCACCATTAACAACAGGTCAGTTGATTATTCCTCGATACCGTTTAGTACTGACAGACCTCAGAGGTGATGAGAAATGTTTTATCTTGTACACTAGGCAGTTAATGTATGGTTTTCCTTTTTTCTGTGTCCCGTACTAGACTAGCAGTCAGGAACACCCGCTTCCTCCAGCTGTGTTCAGGGATGGAGGACAGGCTGAGACCTTTGGTGTACACCATCCGCTACTGGGCTAAGCAGAAACAACTGGCTGGTAAAATGAAAACACTTGCACCGTAGTGCTGACAACATCAATTAATGAGAATTGTGATTGTAATAAAAACAGATATAGTTTTTTTAAACTAAAAATTAGTGTCTTTAGGTGGTTATTTCAGTTTTTGGTCAACAGATGTCACTAGAACTTCACTTGTCCCATGTGATCATGTTGGGATCTGCTTGGACACACTGATCTGCTATGCCTTTAGAGCCTTGTTACGGAAGCTGTGGTAAGATAAAGGCAGCACAAGCACAGCCGCTGTGTTGTAATGGTACAGGCAGATCCTCCTGATATAAAATCAAATCTCAGTGAGAGGGATGTTCACTGAAGAACACACTCATTACCTTTTACTACTGGGGCATATATCGAGATCTCAACAGAAATGTGACTGTATGTGAATAACCAGCTTAGTTATTCACTCAGCATTGCCATTTCCCTTCAGCATGAGAACCAAACTCAAGCTGCAAAAGCCCTCAACAGATGTTACTGCTTTCATCTCAGGATGGGTATCGTTAAGATTTTAATGGTACTATTACTTTTACACATCAGTCCGGTACTTTAATGGTACTTTTATCGGTACTTTTTTGTTATTTTGTAAGAGAAAAAAACAAATTAAGAACAGAATTAACATTGCTGTGTTTTCTCACCATGTACTCAATTTACATTCTTGAGTAACAAACCTCCACAGCATTGTTTTGAACAAGTCACTGCTAAAGACTGATTTTGAAATGATGAAAATGTAAAACAAATGTAATACACAGTGATTTATAGTGCAGTACCAAATCACTAAATGTGTCCCTGCTGAGTGATTTGAAATGGATGAACTGTGCGAGGCGGTCGGACACTTTACGTTTTTCCGTCTGTATGTGATGGATGTTTCAACACATCGCTCATCTCTACGTCCTTGCATGCAAAAGACTTAACTACACTTAATTCTCTCCGCCATTGTCGCTAATAACTGCAGGGTGTGTGTGTGTGTGTGTGTGTGTGTGTGTGTGTCCGTGCGCGTGTGCTGCACGGTGCTTCAGTGTGTGAGACAGAGCTGTCCCTGCCGCTCACAAATAAAGAGCCTTGGAGAGAGAAGCCTTTCTTCCGCATTGTGAATAGTGAAAATGCAGAAACGGAGTTGGTGAGATAAAATGTGTGAGAGAACTTTTATGTAGCAATAACAAATAGGAAATCTGTTTTCTTAATTTCTCCAACACTGAGAGCAGAACCAGTAACGTCAGATCCTATTGATACTATGGTCTTAAAAAATGTAGCCCCAGGGCCCGTTTAATACCTGGTTTCAGTACCAATCCCTACTTTCATCTGTTGATTACATCCTGTGGATATACACATTCATGGCCTTGCTGTAATTATAGTATCCTCCTGTTACACACACATTCTGCGTTGTTGCGTGTAGGTAATCCCAGTGGTGCCGGTTCCCTTCTCAACAACTACGCTCTGACATTGCTGATCATCTTCTACCTGCAAAACTGTGAGCCTCCTGTCCTCCTCCCGGTGGACCAACTCAAAGACATGGCCTGTAAGTGCTGCATTGCTCTGATAATCACCACGGTCTGTTCCCTGTTGCTCTGCATTACTGTACAATTTAACTTCCCTGATAGTTTTGCTAAGCGGTCTCAATGAACAAAAAGGGGGTTACCTTGCTGTTGAATTGTTTTACTGTGAGAATAGATGCAAGCAAAAAGGGTAATTTAGACTGCAGAGAGTTTTAATTGCATGCACATTATGTCTGCATGTATCAGGTCTGCGATCCAAATATTCAATTGTTTAACAGAAGGGTTTATTTAGGACAAGTTCAAATTACTTGTGTAATATAGATAAGTCAGAGAGTCCTGCACAATAAAACTGTTTTAGCAAGTTAATTGGTTCTGTTTTGCTGGCATGTCAATCAGATGCTTTCTTTACCTCTCTTTGTTAACATCCTTGCAGGTGAGGAGGAAGAGTGTGTGATTGAGGGCTGGGACTGCACCTTCCCCAGTCAGCCCATTGCTGTGCCCCCCAGCAAGAACACACAGGACCTCTGTAAGTGAGAGTAATGTTAAAAAGGAAAAGTGTGTGATTTGTTTTTCAGAGATTTCCTGTGACATATGTGACTTAGCTTCTTCATAAATTTCTAACTCTTGAATGAACTGCCAACATCACCAGTACATACCCGTAAGGACACTCTTTCTGTGCATCTGTGTTTTCTCTGTCTAGGCACCCTGCTATCTGGCTTCTTCTCCTTCTATGCTAACTTTGATTTCGCCAGTAGTGTCATATCTGTCCGGGAGGGACGTGCACTCCCAATCACTGATTTCCTCAGCAAGAATAAAGAGGAGGAAGCCATGCAAGAGGAACAACCCACCATGACCCCCCACCACAGTCCCAAACTGGGCCCCCTGAATCTCTTGGACCCCTTTGAACTCTCACACAATGTAGCTGGAAACCTGAATGAACGCTCACACCGCTGCTTCCAAAGGGAGTGCCAGGAGGCTGAGAAGTATTGCCGCAGCCTACAGTACCAGCGCAAATCCACCAAGGGGAAGTCATGGGGGCTGGTGCGCTTATTCACCCCCCATGGAGATGTCCCACATACCAAAACAGAGCAACTGACCATCAGCATCCCCTTCAAATCAGCATCGCTCCCTCAGGGGCTGCGTAATCAGCTGCACATGGCGGGAGATGGTTTCCGGCTGGTGTGGTTTCAGAAGGTTTGTGCCGCTGTAGAGGGAGTGCTCAAAAGTGTTCTCCGTTGTCGCCTCACTCCCTCCACAGATGCCGTCTTTGGTGAGGGTTCAGCTGTCCATACTGCAAAGGAAATGGAAACTAGCTCAGCTTCCCTCAACACATCACTGAATGACAGCTGTGACAGTGTTGAATCCCAAAATGAAGCCAGCTCTCTGGGTACTGCCGCGGTTGGTGCCAAGAGGCGGCTGTCTTCTGGCAGTGATGCTTCTGTGTCTCCTCAAGGCAAAAAGCAAAGACTGGCGAGAAGGGGGAAGTCTGATTTCCCTCAGTGGATCTGTGTGCAAAAGCACATAGTGTGGGCTGGCAGGAGGAAAGTGAGAAGGGAGCTGATCAAAGATGCGGACTCGAGGCCAGAGGGCAGCTGTATGGAGATGGAGTCCCAGGTCACAGCTCACATCATTGAGAAAGAGCCAGAGCTCAAGGAGCCCCTGGAGTTCAAGGTTCAGCCCCAGATGGTGGGTGGGACTGAAAGCACAAGGGCAGTGCTCAAGTTGGAGCCAACCAGTGACAAGACGGGAGTTTTTCAGGACTTTTTTCATTTCCTGGAAGCCTTCTTACCTAAGATGGTAGAGACACTGCTAGAGAGAGAAATAGGAAGCTCTTAAAACGGGGCCCATTTCCCATATGTTGCAGTTAAATCTAAGAATTTGGGGTTTTCTTTGTTTTCAGTAAAAGATGCGATTATACTGCCACTTGAATGAACCTTTGAGAGTTGGACATGAAAGAGCATTACTTTCATGACTTTATATATACCAGCCACCCATTATAATACTGTGTATATGGACTTTTTGTTTGTAATGTTTTCATGTATACTGTATATTTTATACTTGTGACTTTGTTTCCGAAGCTTACATTTATGTTTGACATGTGGCTTGGTTTTTAGTACTTTTCTGTTTAAAACTAGTGCTCTTAAATCATGAAGCTGTGAAGGGAAACTTCAGTGGCATGGCGTCTGTTGTCTTCAAATGAAATTTAAAAAAAAAAAAAAAAAGATTAAAAAGATAAAAAGAAAAGCTTTGTCAAACACTGCCTCATTCTATAAACAGTAGCTGCGATTAGTCAGGACCGTATGTACGTTTATTCTGCATCCGTTCTGTCATTTTTTTCTTTGTATAAAGCGCAGTTGCAGGGATGGTTTTAATGCTTTGGTTCAGCTTGTGTCGTGCTCTGCCAGAAAGGGGCCGTGGTGTGGAGCTTTTATCCAGTCGGGTCTTCGCTCATAGGACTGAGACAGATGAGAGTAATTACTCAAGCAGGCAGATTGCTTTATTACAGCAGGACAAGCAGGAGCTGAGGGATGCGCACAGCTCCCATGTGCTGATTAACATCATTCATCTCACTTTTAAAGGGAGATGCAGATGGCCAGCAGGTTAGATGGGGATGTGGGAGATGGCGATGGCTGTGCTGATGAAGACGTTTTGAGACGGCTTGATGCTTGTTCACATCACTGGTGGGATGTTTGCTGTGGCCATGAAATTAAAGATAAAACTGGGGGGTATGACCTGAGGACTCTGTACGTGTGGTCCAGCAGAAATCAGTGTATTTTTAGTAATAATCAGAAAATAGTTTTACATAAGTAACTTGTCCAAAGTTGATCGCCAAATCTAATGAGCAACACTGTTTCTTATAAAAAGTATATTTTGGCCCAAAATGGACAAATTTGACTATTATCAGAAAAGCAAATGATGCCGACTGACATTTGAACCACTTGAATATTGTTAAAATTGATTTTAGCTATGTTATTGGCTTATCTTTGGGCCTGCCTGTACACTCAGTCTTGTTTGTTTGTTTTCCTTGGCTGAAACTGACTGTTCTCATTTGTGCGTGTGCTTTTCATAGGTTTATCTCTTTCACTGACCCTCCAGGCCACTCCAATATCACCACCCCTTGTTTTCCAAAGGAGCCTCTGATATATGGCCTGTGTCTCACACACCTTGAAGCCAGACAGTCAAAGTGATTGATATGAGAACTGGGGGGTGTGTTTGCTGTTGGCCAAAAACAAAAACGACAACAAACATCATCTGATAAGAAGCTGTTTTCCTCAAAGTTCCCTTCGTCGAGAAACAATCCATTGTGAAATCTTTGTTAAGATGCACAGCAGCACATGGGAGATAGTTTCATCAGGTATTGATGACCAACCCCTTCAAATACATGTAGCTCATTTGCTGTAATTACTATAAAAATTGATTCTAGTGGGTGCTGTGTCTGATGGACCTAGAGATCCCAAGACAGAAGAGGGAGAAATAAAACCAATTTCATGTTTCGTGTAATTGGCGTCCACTGGGAAGAGATCCTGAGTCAACCTCCCCAGAGACCTGAAATCTCCACAGCTTGCTGGCAGTATCGGCTATTTGCGTCGTCTTTCCACGCCACTGTGACGCGTGAATGCATTGAGTCACATCTAGTACGACGTCATAGAGTTTTGTAGTTCCACGCTGCAAGTTTACGGCCCTTCTAGTCATGGTCTGATGCCTAGAATATGGAGGGAAAGTGAGTAAGATACTGACTTCATCTTGCCCTTACAGATTTTCCTGGGATCATTTCAATACATAAACAGCACACTGACTTCCCTCATTTGTTGTGACTTTGAGAACATGCTCTTCATCAAATCATCAACCTCTCCCGAGCCCTCTAACACCTGTCTCGTCATCCATCTGAGTTACCTGAGGGTGCCATCGCCAGCTCACTCATAAACACATCAGTCGGTGGGATATTGCCGTAATTGGTCAGTTCTGCTTTCCAGAAAAGACAAATGGCCAAAGTGATGCTGCTGTTGGCAGAGTATAGCTTCAGGCCTCTTGGGGTAAGAGAATCACATGAGGCATCACTGTTTGGTAAAAACCAAATGAGCAAACGAGAAGCCCTGACTTGTGCACCCAGCGTTTACTCTGCTGGTTATGAAGACGCGGATTTCCTGATTGTGTGTGTGTGTGTGTGTGTGTTTGTGCCCAACAAAAAACATGAAAAATTTAAAGGAAATATCTTACTGTTTGCTTACGAGTCATGTATAGTGCTGTATAGTGACTGAAACTCAGTAGCCATTTATATGCTCATGGCTTATCGCACTGTGGTGGTGGGCAGCCATCAACCCCCCATTTTGTCTCTTAAGCTGTGCAAACAGACCTGGCTGCCTGAAAAGCACTCTGTTCATATTAGTGGCTCCCCCACTCTGGAGATAAGGCTAAATAAAAACGCATAATCATTTCCCCCTTTCTGTCTGTGATGGCAGGAAGGAGTCAGACATTCTCCCGGGAGATTGCTCTCACACCAGAATGGACTTTTGTGTGTGTGTGTGTGTGTGTAATCTTCCTTTCATATTTGGACTAGGCAGCATGTGTGATGCAAATGGAAACGGAGGTGGTTTTACTATGTAAAGTGAAGGCAGAGCTTCAGGAGAAAAAGCTTTTAGAGCTACATTTGAGGTGAACAGGTAGATGCCTGCAGTAAGTAGATTTCCACCATCATGATTTGTTCAAGTTATCGTTCTCAGCTACAAAAGTTCTGCAAATTGCCCACGTCTTACCTAACAAAGTCGCAGACATCATTAGCACCAGCATCAGTTGGAAAAGTTGGTAAAACCGAATAAGATGAGAGAAAAAGTTTTAAAAATCACTGGTCTCCTTCTGGTCCTATTACCTTGTCCTTGATGGCAACTCAAACACTTTTCCCCACAGTAGGAGCCCAAACTGCTCTTCTGGAGAGCATTAGCTGGGGTTTATTGGACTGTGCAAACCTTAACTGTCTGCCCTTTCCCTTATCTGGGGGCTGTTACTTTCTCAGTGTTTACCCACAAACACTGGAGCAAGCTAATGAGTTTGTCTTGTGCATACTGTTGTTTCTTGCCATTGACTTTTATTGTCAGTTGAGTAAACGCAGAGAGGTTGATGACTGGAGTAGAATTAACTAAATGTTCAGGGTAGCCACCGTTAGCTGGTGGAAATGGGTGATTACAACAGATAGCACCCATGAATGGGAGATTTATTCATTATTTAATCACTTTTAGCTACTGCCCCTCTTTTTTCAACTTATCAAATTGTTAAAAGCTACTTTTTTCCAATTTAGGTTGTGTTTTGTCGTTTTGCTCCAAATTGGATGCCACTGGGTGAAAAAAAACAACTCTGCACTAATTGCCCCTCAATATCAGTTTGAATTATGGTACAATAATTCCTCAGAAATGGTCAGTGCAATCAATGTGTAATACCACAATCCACTTACAGCCTTTATGTGGTCATATAAACTTTAACTGCTTGTTTATTGTCAACAGCAGCAGAGGCCGCTCTACCGAGGCTGTCAGTTGGGATTTATGTCTAAATCAAGTTTTTGACAAGGGTTTAGGGACAGGACAAAGGAAAACCAACTGTTTTTTATGACTCCATAAACAGCACACCAGCATCCCCGGGGAGCCCGGCAGGACAACATGTAGTGTGGTGTTATGTTGGATGGCAACATGACAGTTTCTTTGATTTGTGCATGACCTAACAGTGAGCCTGTACAATATTATCATTCCTTTTAGTTGTGTGCTCTCTAGCTGAACAATATGTTGCTATTCATGTACCTTCAAGATAATAATGCATTCTCTCGAGAGTGAGCTATTGAAGTATCCATGTAAACCAGTGGTTAAGATGCGTACCATATAGTAAACTGTTATTGCAACATTCACTTTTTGATTTCGGCAAGGGACCATCGTTGCGTATCCCTGTCATGTTTCTTCCCCCCATGTTTGCAGTAGAGGTCCATCAGTAAATGTTAAAACGTCCACAAATGAAATTAAAGGAAAGCAACTGCATCAGTAAATCTCAGAGAACCAATGTCATATTGACTTTCCTGATACTTTTGCAAATACGGTTACTGAACAAAACATCTAAACTTTTTACATACGCCGGTTCTTTGCTGCAATTTTATCGGCTGCAGAATAAAACTGCAGCTAGGTTTCTCACGTATACATTATATGTAGGATACATAGAGTGTAACTCATATATGGGATGAATTTCCCCATGTACAGAAGTCAAAAAGCATTTATTGTTGTGGCTACATGATTAAGAACCACATGCTGGTCTTCCTCTGTGTCAAATCAACATACAAAGACTGTAAATGTAAAAACTAAAAGAGCATGCTTCCATTACACATGAGAAATTACACAACCATGTCTGGCTTCCTCAAATAAATGTATTTCACAAAGTCTTTGATACTGAAAATGAGTTTCAATTAGTCCCTACAATTTCATTCACATCAGGGCAGGAAATAGCTTCTGAAGTAACATCTAGAGCACACAGTTTCAAAACTGAGGCAAACGCTTGTTAATGGCAGGATTATCCACTGTGTCTCTGCAGTGGTAGGAGAAAATGGGATGCATATGGCCTTTAAAAGATTCATTACAGTTTTGAAGACGGCACAAAATCATCTGCACATCTCCGCCCTGCGTGCAAACAAACCCCTCAACGTGTGCACACAGTCCCAGAGAGATGACTGCACCTACACTGTGGGTTGAGGGACGACTTCAGGCGTCATGAACCGAACAGTAGACCGTGAAGATCCAAGACAAACATTCGCTGCAGCACTGGTCATAAATGTGGCCGATTACATTAGACTCAGCCTCAGCACTTGAGACCTGAAAGGTATTTGTGTACACAACGTCTTTGTGCGAGTGTGTCCTCGTGTCATAACAGCGTCGTTGGTCCAACCCCCACCCCCCCCCACCCCTCTCTGGTTATATGAATTTGGAAAGGCAGCATGTAAGGGTTAAAAAAAAAGTGATATTTGATCCACAAACGCCTCAGTGAATCATTTCATCCAATCAGAAGAGAATCACTATGCTGAAAATGACTTTCCCTGACGCATGCTGCTGCTGATGCTATTTCCATGTGAGCGTGTGAAACAGAATAGCAATATTGATCTGTGGACACTGTAGCCTATGACCTCCACCTCCAGACCATATTAAAGCCTTTATCACCACATGAATAATGTATGCAGGAATGATGAGTGGATAGAAGGCTAAAGGTGTCCGAGCTAATGATCAGACGAGTTAGGCGACATCATCCCTGAGGGGGATCTCTGTCATATTAATGAATCAACTTTAATTAATGTGCATTCGTCCAGTCCTTCACAAATATTTTGTTTTCAATCTCCAAAGAAGAAGTTATAAAACAGTTTTCTATATATTTTGGAATGTAATTTTGGTGGTGGTTTTTTCCTATCGCATACTCTGTGTATCTACCTGCAGATTAATGTGTTTGTTCATTAATCACCCATGCACAGATTAAACTGGAGTCAATAAAACAATTGCAGGACTCTGATTACAACCGCCTGTGTACTGCAAGAAATGCACCCTAACTAATTAATTAAAAAAAACCTAATTATCCTGCCTGGAATTCATGTTAGCGTCACTGTCATGAATATATCAAATAGCAAATGCACCTAAAATGCAATAATCATTTCACATTTCTGTAAAACTGGAGAATGCTGAGCTCAATAAAGCTCAATAATAGCATTTTGTATGAAAACCTGATACAGCTGATCACGTACATTTTCTAGATTTATATAAACTTTTTGAAATTGATGTCTTATATTCAAGTCACAAATATCAAGCTAATATTGTGAAAAGTATATATTTTCAACAAACTTGGACAGAAATGACTTACTTCCCTTATTTACAGGGACATGCTTGACAGGTATTTCCCATCCCATACACTGTGTATCTACCTGAAGATTAATGTGTTTGTTCATGCACAGATTACTTGTGAGTCGCTTTGGATAAAAGCGTCTGCCAAATGAGTAAATGTGATGCAATGTAAATGAAAGTTATAGTAAAAACAGACAGATTGCCATGTTTGAATATTCTCGACAAAATGCAGATATCATGAGAAAATGTCTGGTGACAGAAGAAATGATCAGACTACAGCTTCAGACTGTGATAGTGTGTTTTCTCTGTGGCAGGATAGCAGGGTCAGTCCTCCCATCTCTCTCCATGTGCCGCCACACTATGGTTTCTGAAGGGCTGTGCCTTTGTTTCAAGTGTGGAGGGCCAGTTGTGTTATTTTCTGATGGTTGGTGTGATGTGGTTTCTCCGCTCCAGCTTGAGCCATTTCAAGGAAGAAGGCTGGTCGGCTCAATAAGCCAGTTGTTATTGTGACTTTAATGTACATAAATAGAGGATTGTTTCCCAAGTTTAGACATGAAACTTAGTGGGCTGAGGCTAGTGCTACCTTTAACCTGTGATTTCAACTGATAAAACACGGGGGGGGGGGGGGGGGGGGGGGGGGGGGGGGGGGGGGGGGGGGGGGGGGGGGGGGGGGGGGGGGGGGGGGGGGGGGGGGGGGGGGGGGGGGGGGGAGACTATTTTATTGCGCTGTTCGTGGTGCTGAACGAGCAGCCTGTTGGCATGTTTTCCTCACACCATCACAACAATACTTCATTTTTATTTTTTTATTTTTTTGAAAGACTCGGGGAAATAAGTTTTTTTTTTGCAATGTTTATACTCAACAAAATAACCTTCAGCTACCAAGGGAGTCAAGTTCAGCTGTGAGTGTGTCCTCCAGCTTTGGCAGAGATAAGTGACCCCGTGAAGGATGGTGCCGGAGGAAAGAGCGAGGGGTGTGGTTAAGTGTTACTCGGTGCGCATCAGGTATCCGTCCCACACTATATAACCCTGTGAACCGAAGGGAGAGCAGCGAGACAAGGGGCAACACCGGGGTGACTACACCAAGAGACAACTGTCAAAAAGTAGGTCCTCTTACTTTTCTGATACTTTGCTGCATCTTGAATTTTTAACCGCATCCTAGAAAGATTTTTTTTTGCATGTTATTTATTCATGAAATAATGTGGGTTTTTTTAATATAATATTTGAAATACTTTAAAGACATTTTGTGCATTAAGGTAGGCTATTTATGTGAAATGGAGCAGAAACGTAAACACAAAGTTAGTTTGAAGATAAGAAGCAAGAACAAAATGACATTTTACCATGGCATCTCTCCCTCTCCTCAGATGGCCAACATGTTGAGATCGTGGATGATGCTTGCAGCGCTCGTCTTCTGCCTCCTCGTGTGTTTGAGCAGCTTTGCGGACGCTTACCCTCCCAAACCAGAGAGCCCCGGGGGCAACGCCTCACCGGAGGACTGGGCCAAATACCACGCGGCTGTCAGGCATTATGTTAACCTCATCACCAGACAGAGGTGAGTCCGCTTTACCAAACCAAGTTACAAATGTGTGTGTGTGTGTGTGTGTGCGTGTGTGTGTGTGTGTGCGCGCTTTCAATTTAGACTTATAAAATGAACTAGAGTTAGAAAGCTATACAGATTCACATCCATCCACTTTCCAAGTTCTGAGAGTAATTAACTCTCAAATCAACATATATGACCTGGAAAAAAAAGAGGAGAGATCGAGGGACTAATAGATGCTGAAAACATGCATTTCTTTGGTAACTTTTCATCCTCTGGTTGGGTCAGACAGATAGTCCACCTCCCTTGATGTGAGGGATTAAGTCTGGCTCAGGGACAATTTGGCAGAGATAGCCACAAGCAGGATCGAGCTCTCTCCCAGTGCATGAATTCACTCACACTAGGCCTGTTTTTCATCCCAAATAAAACCCTTTCAGATACTAGTTAAGAGCTCATCCTTTCTTTGGAAAGCCAAGGAGCACCCTTGGGTCATTATGCTTAAGTTACAAAGCCTTGCTGTTGTTCCTCTGATGGGTATATAATGTTTAGACCAGGGAGAAGCTAACAGCTCTGTTGTGACCCCATGTCTTGTAACAGACATACAGCAACACCAGATATCCTAATAATTTCCTTTTGTTTCATAGTAGGTGAATCAACTGGATCATAACACAGTATTTAATACCTACATGGTTGTAGATGTATTACACATCTTGGCTTTTGAAATGTAGCAGAGATTATTTGAACCTATAATGAAATTTCTTCGTTTTTAAGTTTGTGCTGTTTTCTTATCCGTCATACTTAAAATACCAAAAAGATTTCCGTTTTGACAAGATAGCTTTGTCAAATAACTGTTGTGTTGAATTCTGTTGCTCCATTTGGAGAAACTAGTGGGTGTACAGTTTTCCTGTGATGGAAGCAGAGTATAGTCTCATCATTAACCGTCCTGCTCTGTAATTAAAGAGGCTGGATCTGTCATTAGACTCAAAGGACTGTGTGGCACCCAGTGCAGCCCCCCACATCTCAAACAAAGGAAGGTTTACTCCCTTAGTGGCTAGGCATTGATTTTGCAATGCACAGCGTTATTCTTTTTTTTTGACTGGACTGCAGAGATTGAGCAGAGAAGTGGCACTGATTAAAGCTCCACAGGGTTTTGTGGAGTTAACTTGCCTTGTTCAAAGCTGGATGAGTCTTGAAAAAAGATGTCCTGTATTTGAAATTCATAACAAGGCTGGTGGGGGTCACAGGAGCACCCAGTGAAATGCTGAGTGAGTGACTGTTGATGTGCAGCAGAGAGGCGCTTTCACATGAATGAGAATCTCATATTAATGTTGAGTGGCAGTCATTACATGCTGGTGTTTGGTTTTCTCCAGGTATGGGAAGAGGTCGACCCCGGAGCAGGCGGTGGCGTGGCTGCTGTTCGGAGCTGATTCAAGCCAAGACACTGAACCACGGTGAGAGAAACAGATAGAAAAAACATCTCTGTTTAATCGCTGTGGGCTTTTTAGGATCCCTAATGAAGGGTGATTCATGTATTCTTAAAATACAATTGGCCTCTGAAAGACAAATCCATTAACAAAAAAAGAGAAAAATTCAAGAAAGCAAGCAAATCAATATATAAACTGTTCATTGAAGAACATCATAAATGCAGCTGTACCAATATTCAAGAAAAGCCCCATCAGTCAAACTCTGTGTCCTAAGTTATGATTTTACATGTCACAGTAATCAGTTTCTTCTTATTAATTAATCAAGAAGATGCAATTTAATGAGACAAGACCAACATAAAATGGACCAATATTTCATCTCCTGTTAGCAAACAGTCTGAATTGAAATAACACATTATCACTGCCATCTACAGTAGTGCAAAAACATTTCTGCTTAATGCATCCTGCCATATATGAGGCTATACATCTGGCTGCACCCACCCCTATTTAAAATCTTTAAGAAACAGACCTGTTGGTGCAGCATATTGCTTTACCGCCGTAATCCTTTCTGCAGAAGGATCATGTTGCTGTTGTTTAGTTCCTTGTTAATATTCTTTGCTCTTGTTCCATGACATTGTCACAATGTCACGATCACATACTTTGACAGCTGAGCTGGTGATCTGAAGAGAAAAAAAGGACCTGAATCCTTTGCAAAAACCCGGTTTTCTGATGAATGATTGCTCATAAATTGTGATCTTATCTTCATCTAAGTCGTAAATGTAGACAAACACGGTGTCCCTAAGCTAATATCACACAAACAGTTATGATCTTTTGCATCTTTATTGAACACACAGTGCTGGTGGTTACCTCCATCGGTAGCAATAGCCTCCAACAAACACTTCCTGTAGCTGCTAATCAGACCTGCACAATGTACAGAGCTGCTTAACCTCAGACATATTCTTAGGATTTCTTGTGTCAGCGGCTCTGCTCCGTTAAGGTTAACGTTTGGGCTCTGACTCTCCAGCAGGTGGACTTTCTTTGTTTGAGGTCATCCAGTGGTAGAATAACTTTGATTGTGTGGACAGCCACCATACACCATGCTTTGTGTGTGGAAGACCTGTGAGATATTAACCAGCTCCAGTGATTCCTTTAAGCCTTTAGCTGTTACTCTGACATTACTGTACATTCTGCTCTGTGCTTTTGAAGTTATCTTAGCTGGAGGCCCTATTTTTGGGAGAGTAGTCACAGAATTAAATCATCTCTATTTATAGACAGTTTGTTAGACTGTGGACTGATGAATCTCTAAACTCTTTGAGATGACTCTGTAACCTTTTCAGCTTTATGCAAATCAGCACTTCTCGATCGTAAGTCATCTGAGATCTCTTTTTTTGGCGATGCATAGTTCACATCAGCAGATGCTTCTTATACAAAAGTAGCTCTAACCAACATCTCCAATCTAGTTTCATTCACTGGACTCCATCTTTGATAACTCCCGACTCCATTTAGGTTTTGTTGATGTTATTAGCCACGGGTTCCACATATTGTCTCCAGCCTATACTGTGGATGTTTGAATGTTTTTTTTTCAGTATGGACAAGAACAATACAATGATTTTATGTGTCATTAGGTAAAATAGATTATGTTTGTTCATAATTGTAACTTGGATGAAGATCTGACCATATTTTAGGACAAGTTTATACATAAATGGAGGTAATTCTGAAGGGTTCTCTTACTCACTACTTTTTCTTGAAACTGTATTAGGATGCATCAAGTGTAAATTTCATTTAATTAAACAGCATTTTCTCTTCTCTTTCAGCTCGGACTACAACGATCAGTGGTAAAACACTCCGACATTAACCCTTCCCTGATCCTTTGATTAAGCAACAATGAAAAACACTGAGATTTTCAAAAGACAACCTGCACTGGACTTTGTGACTGCGTATTGGATTTGTTAATGTGCATGCAAATCTCTCTCTCTCTCTCTCTCTCTCTCTCTCTCTCTCTCTCTCTCTCTCTCTCCCTCTGTTTATCTGCTCCTCTCCATACGTCTATTTGTTAGTTGGCCAAAAATGTAAATAATTTGTATCAAAATCAATTACTTTACAATGAAGACTTGAATGGAATAAAAGTATTAAACAGACACACACATGCTTTGGTAGTCCTTCTTTTTACAGACTGCACTTGCTCTTGTTGCCACTAGATGCCGCTGTATCCCCAGGAAACGTGCACTTTCAAGTTAGTCTATCCTATTGCTGGTCTTGTATGGGTTCATATCGACGGCAGCGGACAGGCTTCAACTTCAGACAGGGGTACCACACCGAAAGACGCGTTTGTTATCACAAAACCGTCCTTGGCGTCCTTTGGAAAAACCGGATCAGAGCGAACCGAGCAGCCAATATAGGTTCTAATCAATGGATGCTATTTGTGAGGGCAGGCGAGCCGTTTTAGGTTAAAGATAGCAGTTTGTGTGGGTTGCCGTTGGCTTCAGTGTTGTGAAAGTGACTGCATACATTAAACAAGACCTGCCGTGCTTCAACAACTGCAACTCGACCAGTGGAGATATCTCAAACCCTCTTGCTGCATCTCAGACGAAGGTAACCGGACAGGTGAGCGCTTTCAACCTTTCGCTGTTTTTATTTTTCACGGAGAAAACGTGCTGTTCAGTTTGATGTTAGTAGATAACGAATATGCCGTTTTTCAATCAAAGCCTTGCCAGAGATGTAGTCCACCTTCCCCACTCGCCAGGTGGCTACTGGAAGGCTACATGCAGGCAGTTATTTCATGTCTTCTAAGTAAGACCTCCCGAACAGATGAAGTCTTATTACCCGCATAATTAACGCTAAAATCCACTTATTGTCAAACCTCGTGGACCATTTTATCGAAGTTACGCACATTGGGCACGAGAGAGCTACGCAATTCCCCCTTCCACGGTCTCGTGCGCCTTATTTGTTCCTCAATCAGTAGCTACATGTCATTTTTTTTTGTTAAGCTAGCTTAATTGACCCCAGGCTATTTGCACCTGTACAGCGACCACAGGTAAAACACAACTACAGTATCGATGACAGCTTTACTAAGAATTACCACAGCCTGAACGAGGGAAATTGAATCAAATTATAATGTTGATAACAATGAGTGGATGCACGTCATGCACCTGTTCTTTGCCATTGCGCATGCCCAATCAGAACGTGCACAGATGTTAGAGCACATGTGGACCAACACACACACATAGAGACGAACACACATATATATGTGTGTATGTATGTATGCGTGTCTGTGTGCACTGACGGCTATATACAAAAGCTAAAATGAGAATCAAATATAAGGAAACAAACTAATTATTTTTCAAAAACTGCCACTGGCAGGGAATACAGTTTCATTTATATATAAGCACGACCCAGTTATTCACTCAGAACACGAATCCAAACATCACTCTATCTTCAATAATTGTTGTAATGGTTCACTATTTTAAAGGCATGTTATTTTTCCAGGTCCTTATACACTGTGTCATATTTCTTACCCAGCCACTGATGCTCGGCGGGATATTATCACCTTAAAATGGTCCATAAGGTGAAAGTTTTTTTTAAACATTAGTTATTGTTCCCTGAAAACTTTATCTAAATGACAGAAATATTAATAAATGAATAAATATTTGGGTTTCTGTTGATATTGATTCAATTGGACATCCATCTGTTTAACTTGATTTTCAGTTTGTTGTCTTTTATGTTAGAAATGGTCACAGCTGCATTCACTGAAACAAGAGTATACTGACTGACAGTGTCACACTGTGAGGACTGTTTATCACTGGGGAGGAATTATTCAAATGTCCTCTATCAGCAAGAGTTAATGTATCTCCAGTGATAGTAGAGACACTATCCAGTTGTGTGCAGGGATGAGAAAGGGAAGATTTGACGGTTATTAACAAAACATCAGTTTACATGTAAATTTATTTCATAAATTACAACATTAAGCCTTAGCTTTTTGAAACTTAAAATGTTTGTGTATGTGTACGTGGTTGGGAATTTATGTTGTCAATTCAGTATGAATAAAAACCTTTTAAAGATTGTGCCCTAGACAAAAGAGCTGCCAGGAATGATAATGAAAGCATAAATGAAAATGTTTTTTAAACATTGTTCTATATAAAGAGTCCATCTAGTCTATACAGGTCTATACATGACTGATCTGTAAAGCATCTGTTGCACAAAGGAACTGAGAATGATATTGTTGTTTTGGAGCAGTCTTTTGAAATCAAAGCTCATATTATCATGAGCATTTGGTGCAGTTTCACTAAAATATGCGTAATGTATAGTTACTTATATCAAAATGAAAATCCCCCCTGCTGGATTTTCATATGACACCACAGATAGGTCTCATTTTTAAGAGTTTTTGACTGGGATTAAAGAAACTTCAGCCCTCTTATCAGTTTCTGTTTTGGAAGTGGGAGGTTTACCATAAATTTCCCTGCTTTTGACAGCTTTGGGGATTGGCTACAAGATCAGCAGGTCTGGTTCTACCTCGACAGAACCATAGTCTAAGCACTTCTTTAACGATTTAAGAACTCTGCTTGAAATCAGACTCCTTAGACGTTGAAAAATATGCTCTCCGCTCTAAATGCTCTAAAGTTTTTCAGGAAGACTGGAATTCATTTTGTACGAGACATAAAATTGGATCGAATCAGAAAAAATGGCAGCATGGTAGTGTAGACAATGTGACCGTGACATATCTGAGCCTCAGAGTAATGTATACATGACATTAAATTAATACAAATCCTTTAACATTGGTCATTAATTCAGAAAAATTCAAAGAGCTATCCCTGTGTGACCCCTGATCCTCGCCCAAATCTTATTATACAGAAGAAGTCAGATGTCATCCTGGTTATTTGATGTCACAAACAGAATAGTCTTCATAAGAACACCTTCAATGGTGCCTGACCGTGACACTGTTCAGTTTTACTGCTTTGATAGACTGAATGATAAATTACTGCATCAAACAGGAATTCTAATCAACTGTAGCTGGCAGAGTGAAAGGCTGCAGAAGCAGAGCCCATCCACACTCGATTCCACTGGGAGATTAATCAGTGGCGGTTCACGTAGTCTCAGCATCTTTTGCCCAACCTCTTCGGTGTCGATCAAAAAAATGACCTGCCCATTTACTCTCACACCTGCCACCTCACCCCCGGCCGGCACAGGTCTCCATGTACAGAGGCTGTGCTGTGAGAACTGAATTATGTCATTTTCATTACTGTATTTGTATATGTGGATTTTTAATGTTATTTTGAATATTGTTTGCCTTGCAATGTGGCTCTAGGGATGGCAGAGTCTGTCAGTCCAGACTGAAATATCTTGACAGAAATACTGGATGGATTGCTTTGATGAACAGAGTGTCCTAATGGCTTTGGTGATTCTCTTGACTTTTCATGTACCAAATGTTCACTTTTCAAAGTGAAATATTTCAACATCTACATGATGGATTGGCACAAAATCTTGCACAGACATTTATATTCCCCAGAGGACAGTGACATCTGACTTGGAAGGTTCCCTGACTTTTCCTGGCGAGCCACCATGAGGTTGACTTCTGTCGTTTTGAGCAAAATGTCCAGACAGTTTTTGATAGATTGCCCTGAAATTGAATACAAACATTTACGTTCACTTTGGTGATCCTCTAATTTTTTTTTTTTTATCTTTCAGTACCATTGGGTTAAAATCCGCATTTCCATCAGGCTCAGCTTTACTTGTGTAGTGTGTTTAATGCTACTTAACAAATGTTAGCCAGGTAACATGCTAAGTTAAGAGGTTGAACATGGTCATCATTACCTCAGCAGCATGTTGACATTGTCATTAAGAGCATGTTAGCATGCTGACAATACCATATAGCTCAAAGCCAACATATAGCCTCACAGAGCTGCAAGCATTGCTATAAACTCTTAGTCTTATATTGGGCTGACATTCAATATCTTTACACCAGGCTCACTGAAATGTCTGATCTTTAATAAAAGCCAGTATCAGCCAAATACATGGGCAAGCCAGTGTAACCATCTTGCACTAAAAGTGGAGATTTTCTCTGTAATATTTGGGCTGTAACCACCAGAGAATGTGTCAAGAGAGATTTGAGTGACATTGAGACAGTGACATTCATTTAGTCTATTCCATCATGGCTGCTTCCTCAAAAAAATGAAAGGAGTGGGGACCTTTAATGAAGTCCAGGTAGGGTGGTGATTGTAAATGTTCCCCGGGTGGCTCTCAGCACTTTGCCTGACTCCTTTAGCCTCTCAGTGGTATGTACATGACATTTAATTCTAATTACACTAATCTGTATGGGGCTGAGGGGAAAGGAAGACTCACAACACTAAGATGAACAGCATTTATTAGATGTCTTGTTTTCAGGTTTTATCTGTTGATAGTGATCAATCTTGTGTTATGCTGACAAAAAAAACATAGTTCTTACTTTTCTAACTGTTTGAGAATCTCTGAGTTGTTCATGTTTCTGAGTTGGCTAATGAGTCCCCAAGCTGTTAGCTGATGGTTAATCATTCATGATAAGATTTTTCTTGGCATGTTAAGATGAAGCTTCATAGTAACTTTATGCTCAATATGCATCAAGGAAAAATACATCAAATGTTCTTTTCCACGCAGTTACACAGTTTGTGTACACCTTGATTTTTGAAATCGCTCAAACATTCAGCACTGACTACTTTAAACCGCTTTTGAATTTATACTCTCCTTCAAAGGACTTCAACATAGACTTTAGATTTTTTGTGGCATTTGTAGTGACTTGGGCGTGATGCAAGATTGAATGAATTGCTTTAATACTGTCTTTTGAGAAAGTTTAGTCTGACAACAGGGAAGCATAAACATACTAGTGCTTTCTTCGAGATACTTGAGGGCAGATACTCAAAAGAAGCTCTTATGATAGTTTCCACGAAGCCTCTGAAGTGACACGCCAATATTTTTGTAAGAATAGTATAAACTCTGACAGGATTGTCTGTCTTTCTGAGGAAACTGTGAATTTTCTGTCGTAACTCCCTGTGAATCAGCGCAGAAACAACGTGATTAGTGTCAGCTGTAAAGTTTATATGTATTAAAACAACAGTTTTGAAATCGCAGTTGAAATATTGCTCAATTTCATTAGACCTCGTCTCTGAAATTGCTGTTAAAGCATTTAGTTTTGGCTTGTGAGTTCTGTCAGAATTGATTCCCTGTCTGTTGTGTGAATGCTGCAGTCTTTTTTTCAACTATGATGCTGATAGAAAATCATTTCCTCAGATAAAGAGCAGCTCTGTGTTGAAGTATAGCTCAAACCTTTTAATAGATCCAATTTTAGCTCCAACTTATTATTATTTTACGCATTTTCCCTTGTTGCCATGGCAAAGCGCCGGGGAAAAAGGCGAAGAGCTGCTCATGGTTGTCTTGGATACGACAGTTTTCCCTTGTAAAGTAATGAGAGGAGCTGAACCTGTGGGAGCACAGGGCTATTTTTAGGCCTGACGCCAGGCTGCATGTGTGGATTAGGACTTGTTTGGTCGTTGGTGCATGTATGTATGTATGTATGTGTGTGTGTGTGTGTGTGTGTGTGTGTGTGTGTGTGTGTGTGTGTGTGTGTGTGTGTGTGTGTGTGTGTGTGTGTGTGTGTGTGTAAGCATGTTGACAGATTTTAATGCAGCCTCACTGGGAACAGCTCAAGGCATTTTACACTTGGCATACTAACACCTGGGCCACCACTTGTTTCATTGCCATAGGCCAAAATGTGCTGGAAGATGCTTTTTTTTTTTTTTAATTGTTCGAACTGAGGCTTTATTTGCAGTTGTATTTTTGATATGTCTGCAAGCATTACCTTGAAGAAAAAGATATTTCACTCAACCTTTGCTGGGGATCTTTGCTGATAGAGAAATATTTGTGAAAGTAATTTACCACAGTGCATTGGTTTCATGTCAGAGTGACAGAGGGCAAAAATCTTCAAGAGCAAAGGAAAAGTAATTTGAATTAAATAAAGTCACAATCTTCAATGAATAGTGGAAAAAGACCATCCAATCTCAATAAAAAAAAAAAAAGAAAAAAAAAGGTGGAAGCACTTTCTCTCTTGAATTTCAGGGATGTTTTTAAAGCACCAAAACCTCGACCTTTGCCCTCGTTATTGGTTTATGTAAGACTTGGGTGATTCAGGAATTTAAACTCACTGCAAAGGGATATATGGCTTCAAAATAAATGTCTAAAATATATAATTGTGGATCAATGTGCATTCGCAAAAACCACACCCCCCCAAAAGCACACACCCAGCTGGCCTCTTGTTTTAATAGATTGACAGTGAAGAGATGATAGCAGGTCTGCGAATGTGATGTCATGGCAGCTGTGCTATCGAGCTGGTCTGTTCCTGCAATTCACTGAGAAAGATGGAGATTTGGGTGAGTGTGAGTGTGACTGCACGTGTGTGTGGTTTGACTAATAAAGACAGAGGGAAAAAATCACTATGACACAGTTTACATATACACAATATTACTGTGGAGACACACTGACCCACAACAGCAGCATTTTTTCCATCTGCAGCAGAAAGACGATTTGTGTGAAAATACCAATTTTCACCTCATGGAAGGATCATTTACACGCTGTTCAACTACAACAGTAGTCTTAAAAGTATTTACAGGAGTACTTGTTTAATCCTTGTTTGTAGAGCTTGGTTACTGGTTGCACTTCTTGTGAGACGTCCATGCTTTTCTGCCAGAAAATACCAAGAAAATGCCACCACTGGTGATGATTGCACCATCACTAGCTCTTGGCTAATTTTACCTCATCGAGAATATAAAATAAGAGCCAAGGACAGTGGCAGAGGCAAAGAGCAGAGAGGATCTTGCCCCCCCCTCCTCCCAGCCTCAAGTGTGTCAGCCCAGCCCAGCTCCAGCGTCGCCAAGTCCTGCTGCAATCGGCTTTGACTTCTTAGCTGCCGTGTGGTCTCCGCATACTTTTAACAAACTCATTTCACAGTGCAAACACAGGATGCCACGGATAAGCCTGGCGGACTGGTATGTGGTATTAAGGTCCTGATCCACATAGATCAGAGTTTTTGTGAAAGCACTTGGTCCTTCAGCATCTAAGAATGTGCTTCAGTGTCACACCGGTAGCAGCAGTTCAGTTACAGCTGTTAAACAAGTAAACATGTCGTTCCATCATGTATAGAGAAATTAAACCAGCTTCAGCTTGAAAATGAAGAACAAAAAACTGAACCTTTGACTGACCTCAAAAACATAATGAAGTTGCCTACACTTAACCAAAAATGAATACAAGGAAAAAGCTCGATGTGACAGCGTTTCTCTGAGCCAGTTACGCTGAGTTCAGGTGTTACTATTCCAAATATGATATGACATGTCCGTGGGTTAGGAGAAATAGATTTATTATATAAGACAAAGGGAGGGAGTTAAATATAGAAGCCCAAAAGGATGAAAACATATGGCAGAATAAACCAGGTTATTGCAAGGATTATTGGGTGACGAAAAACAGATTTACAAAGGGATGAATTTAAAGCTGAGCGGTCATTAGCGTAATGAAGTCTGAAATGAATTATTCCAACCTGCATTTGAATGGAGGTATGAAAAGCAGTAATACCATTGTCCCAGTTTGGTGGATCAATATGTTTAGATTATAACTGAAATATGCCCTTCTCCAGTGGGTTCCCACTTAACAGTTTATAAGATAGAATATTTTAACTGGTGCCCAGGGATGCACTGATGAAGTGCTTAGACACAAAAGTGCAGACCTGCAAACATCTGAACAAATAGGATTTGGGAATATTTTGATCTGTATGCAGAGAATAAAATTATTAGAATTACATAGGACTGGGCTCGAAGAGGCTAGAAAAGAAGTTAGTGAGTGATAAAAGAAGCTTTCTAAATGAAAAATGTCCCCCAGTAAAGTCATTTTAGAAATGTTGGCTGCTCAGTACTAAAAAGAAATGTGATTCCTTTTGAAGGAAGAAATTAATTTAATCCGTTTATTAAATATATAACATTGGAAGCCAGACAGGAAACATTTAGAGTGTAGCAGTCATTTGTAATATCACTGATTGTGCCCCTGTTTTTAGTGTAATTCCTCACATGCTGGAGCACTTTGTGAAGATTCTTCATCACCACAAATCTGATCGATGGTGATGAGGAGGCTGAAATAGGATTTATGTGTTGACATAGTGCACACATGCGCACACACAGTGACCCTGTGGTGACATTGCTGGGTTTTGGTCACCACGGCACTGGTTCCATCATGGATCGCTATTGTCATGGCAACCAGGAATTAGCATCCTTGGATACCACAGTCTCTCCCTCATCAGCTGCACTCCTTTCTTCCTCACCATTGTTCTTGTTTGATCTCTCTCCTTCTCTCTTGCCCCCCCCCCTCCAATCACACACACACACACACACACACACAACCCTTATGTTTCCCCACAGCCAGAGCCTTCCTGCCTGACAGTTTTCTTCCTCATCCCTCTTATATTTTCTTCATTCTGTCTCTCTTCACCCTCGTGACCATTGATTGCCTGTTCTGCTCGTGTCCCTGGCACTCCCTCCTTAGCTCCTAATTGCTATTCACTGTGTGTCTTTCCCAGATTCCACTTCACCTGAGAAGCCAGTTTTGGATCTCAGGACAACAGATGCTTAGTCTCCCACTCTTTTGTCTGTGATGCTTGTTGCTTTTTTCCTGCTGCATCATGTTAAATGGATCAATTAGAATCAACAGAGATCCTCACTAAGCTAATGTTAGCTGGCCTGCCCACTCACTCACTCACCCGCTCTCTCTGTCTTTCCAACTGTTGCCAATAGTATTCCTGATGGACATGATGACTGTTTGGGTGTTACCAGAGCAACTGCTTATTCTATTTTTAGGCATTAATAACGTTAGATATCAGTTGTCGTGTGTGGGAGCCTGGTTAGAAAAATTGGGAATATCCACAGGCTGTGATTATTACAGAAAAGGATTTGTTGTATTGAACTTGACAGACTTCAACCTCACAACACAACTCAACCCTCCTTCCCTTGTTTCAGCCTTAATTCTGCCTCAGTGGTCTGACAACCGAGGGATTTTTGCATTCAAATTCACATTCAGTGCTTCATTAATGTTTTCACTGCAACTCCCTTCACTCTTTTTTTTGCACTCTCTTTCATTGCAGTTGACTTAACACGTTTTGTGGAGGATACTGGGAGGAACCAATTTTTAAAATGCCCGTGGCAACATCCAGCTCTGACTCTGGTAAGTGGCTTGGTCTCGCTATGATCATCTGTGTGTGTGTGTGTTCGTGTGTTCGTGTGTTCGTGTGTTCGTGTGTTCGTGTGTGTGTGTGTGTGTGTGTGTGTGTGTGTTAGCAAGAGAGGGAGAGAGAGAGAGAGATATCAAGACAGAGAAGAGGGAGGAGATACTGAACGGTTGGTGGTTATTCCAGCACTCAGGACATGTATCTCATCTCCCGAGTTCTAATGTGACTTAATGAGCTGGCTAATAGAGCGCTAAAACTCCAGTCTTAGATCAGTCATGCCTCAGAGGATTTGCCGTTGTATCCTTCGCAGTCCTTCACTCATGCACACATGCACGTTGAGTCTGCATTAGTGGCCAGTAGTAAAAAGGAATCAGTGCGAGTGCACGCACGCACATACACGTTAACATTTTTCTTTGGAGGCATTAAGTGAGTCTTTTATTACGGATTGATGGATAATCAGGGTTAAGTGATTTGTGATCAGCATTGAATGCCTTTATGCGTCATAGTTAGTCAATTACATTAATATCTTTTCTTACCCAGTTCAACTTTTTTTTCTTTTTTTTTTTTTTAAACATATGGATGTTTATTTAAAGATGGCTGGTGTTTTTCGATCAGATGGATTAGAATTTGATAGTATTTTTCATGTCAGGAGACAATTTGGCGCAACTCCAGTGCTACTGGGAAAGAAGAAATTTAAAGGAAAGATGTTGTAAAGACATTCAGTCTGGCACTTCACAGCAGTCTATGCAAAATTTAACAAACTCCAATGACTGAAAACATGTCGCCCTCTCCAAACAGTGTTCTGTTAATGCAGTAAATCCCAGGCTGTGTAAACTGGTTGATAAAACTGGCCCCAGGGTGAAAATATTCAACTATTTTTGCCTAAAATAAGAAAGACACGGATTACACCCTTGTGTTTTGATGGACTTGCTGGAATCCAAGTCAAATTTGGCATCACAGTGTCGCCAGTGTGGGATGATCTCAATGAGATGGTCTCTCGTTGGCATCATATCAAAGTTACCTTTCAGGTGTAAACCTTGGCATTTATGTGAAAGTTAAAACGGTGATATTTCGACAACAGTAGAATTATATTTTCTTGTTTCAGTGCCAAAAAAGGTGCCTATTATTATTCAATTCTAACCTGGCACTTCTTCCATGCATTTCCTCTTCACTTAGCGCTAAGTACACTTGATCCAGAGACATAGAAGATTGAAAAACCATGGCCAGATTATTGGAAAATTAAGACTCAGTATATTTCTTAACAGAGGGCCAAATCTAGAACTTTATAGTAGAAGCTTTAGAGTATTTTACCGTGCTGTAATAGATTGCGGCAGTCAGCTGTCGGATAGCGGGGGAAAAGCAGTTCCACAGAGAGTTAAAATGTGTGTGTAGTTTCTTTTTTGTAATGGGCTTTCAGTCACTCTTGATCTGTACACTAGCTGAGGGCTGAGGCTGGATAACTGGCGTTTTTAGTAACACAGTAAATTCTTTCTCCAAACCAATTCATGTCTTCTTTTTTTTTAATTTGAAAAACAGCCTTTTCAACAAGCCTATTGTCTGTGCAGGCTGGGAGACAGGTTAGAGAAGGGTCAGTTTTGATTGGAAACAATAAGATATATTTCAACTCCCGTCAGCGAAGAAGCTCGGACATACTTTTCCTCGAGTTATGAGCAGAAAGCACAAATGTAAATTTCCAGATAAGCACCCATGACTTACAGTACATCTGCAAGGCGTGCTGTGTTTGTACCTGTGTCTGTGATATCAGATGTAGAGGGTCACTCAGATACATGTCAGCTCCCTCCGCACTGCCTCCCTGACCAATCCTCCGTCCTATAAGCCTGCCTTCTGCTGCTCTTTCCCCTCGTTAACCCCCACAGGGAAGCCTGGAGGGAAAATCTAACTGCCTCCTTTCCTCCCTCCTCCTAGAGAAAGCATCATACCCCCCCCACCTTCTTTTGCTCATGCCCACAACACTCTCTCGTCTCCATTCATTCATGCAGAGGAAAAGACGCTCAGCCAGGCATAGCTTATACACATTCACGTCAAGAGCAGGTGGAGAGGAGGGAAAGAGCGAGAGAATCAGGGATAGATAGGGAGAGAGAGAAAGAGAGAGAGAGAGAGAGAGTGAGAGATCTCTCAGTCTGCCTCAGTAACTGTATTGGGTGTGTTACTGTGAGTGTGTGCACTGTAGTGAGGTGTTGTTCACCATGGCTGGCAGCCTGTTTGGAAGGCTCTCCCTGGAGGAGGGGGACTCAGCCAACTCCCTGGAGGGCCTGGAAATCAAGCTGGGGGGAGAAGGTAAGAACACAGGTCCCTGCCTTCTGGGTGTGTGAGGGATGCAGGATGGTTTGAGGACAGATGAGTTCTCTTGCTCTGTGTTTTGTTACAGGTTAGGGAAGATACACCGGACAGACGCTGATATCTAAGGTAGAATCACTTAAAATGCACATGTTGGCGGTTCAGGGTCTAGCCGGTGTTTTAAATTCGCATTGCACCTGCTCTCGATGCACTGGTTCAAACCTCCAGAGTGTGATGAAGATGGGCAGAGACAGATTAGGACCCAGGGCAGCATGTGATGTACAGGAATCTGAGGCAACAGAGTACAAAGGCAGGAAGGGAGATGTAAAAAGGCAGCAAGGTGCTTCTAAATATTCACTAAAGGATATTATAAACACAGTGGAGTCGTGCCACTTTTTCTTCTATTTAATCCACAATGTGAAGCCTGATTGTCAAATTGAGAGCAATAGAGAGTGAGACACAGAGGAATGCACTATGAGCTAAGCACAGAAAGCAGAAAGATAAGATATCAGTAAAAGAGCAAGTAAAAGCAAGTGTGTCGTTGTTGCATTGAATGATAATGCACAAAGAATGTTTGCTCACACGGCATGGAGTGGGAAGTACCATACATCCAATTCATAATTGATGGGGTTCATTAATATTGCATAGAGTTGCATACTACACACTAATATGTTCTGAGTGTGTGTCCATATCTATTTATGTACTGTTATTTGCTCACATTGTATCACAGGAGTGCTGTGACCTATCGGATGCTTGCCCAGTTGAACACACAAAACAACCTTTTTAGATTTTAGGTAAGAGGAATTAAAGCGACTGTTTGACGGTGCCGTGTTTAATTAGTCAAGTTTAAAGGGTGTCATTGCATCATTGCCAAGTCTCGTGCGTGTCACACAGTATAACATGTTGCAAGATATCCTCTGTAATGTAGCTTGACAAGAGAGCAGTGGCGGCCATAATGAATCACATTTTCTGTCAAAGCATTTGCATCCTGTCAAACAGTTCAGAGTAGGTGTGTGTGTGTGTGTGTGTGTGTGTGTGTGTGTGTGTGTGTGTGAGAAAGACCGAGAGAAGGATAAAGAAAGACTCCCAGTGCATTGTACATTCATAGTGAGTAAGTAGGGGGTCATTCATATGCAGCAGTGTTCTGATCAGAGACAGCACGCTCAAAAGTGTCAGACCCACAACCTTCAAATAATTCTCTGGCTCGCTCACTTTCACCCAGTTCTTCTACACACACACACACACACACACACACACACACATACACCCTGCTCTCTATGCTGAGCAATACAGAGTCTCTTCCCATCGAACCCCCATGCTATCAGAGGAATATTCTGTGTGCCTACCGGCCTAATGAAGCAGTGTTCAAACACAGATGATGGATCATTGAGTACAGTGTGTTGGTAGGATTAGGCTGTCAAAGATAATCGCTGGGTTTCAAGAGAATGGGACAATTTAATTCTGTTCTGGCTGAGGGTATTCGATAACGCAGTGACACTGGCAATTATTTCATCAATATCGCAGCCTCACGATCTGCGTTTGCTCTTTCATTAACTGCTGCATGAAAAACAGATGTACAGTCCAAGTCAAAATGTTGGCCTCCCAGCAGCGGGTTCAGTCGATAAACTCGTTCATGTTAATTTCCCCTCAAAACTTCACTTGAAATTATCTCTCGCTCAGCCTTCTCTGTGGCCATGTGAGGTGAGGTGTAATGGGAGCTGCTGTCCATTTGCAAAATGTCAACAAATATCACGAGTGTTGTCTCCAGTGGTGACCTTCAGCCAACTAATAAGGGGATCCCGCTCGCATCCATACATGCCAGCTTGGAGCAAGAATCACCATGGCGATGGGGTGGCTTAAATGGCAGCTTAAAAGTCCCTCATTCTGCTGATTGGCTTCCCAAGAGAGAAGTGGTCAGGGTTACAGTATTTCCCCCAGAAATGTGGCCTCTCACGGGACAATCAGGCACACTGCTGTAGTAGACAGAAGCAGAATATAACGGATTTTGTTCTTGTGAAACAAAAAAAACTAAAGGATAAACTAAAAGATATTTCCATGTGTACTTCAAAAGAATATCCAGGAAATGGCTGCTACACGGCTTTATTTCAGTGATTTGATAGATTAGTAGAAAAACTTCCCTCTACACCTTTAACTTGTAATGACCAGACTCTGTAAGACTTTCATTTCACCTGCAGTAGGTCCACTAACAACCGAACTAATAGACTAATGAAGTAAGTAGTCAACAGTGTACAGGCATACACTCTCAGCAATTAAGCTTTACAGGCTGCTACAGGCTACCAAAACCTCCTGGTGTAGGTGGTTGTGGCTGTACGTAGCCTGAGAGGACGATTGTCTACCTCTCAGAGCAGAGACGTCCTGTCACGTTGTTGTTTTTATTTACAATGGAAAAACAGCAATATTTATCATAAAGTATCAAATCTCTATGAAGGAAACAGAATGTGATTATAGGGTTAGTGCTTTAATAACGCAGAGATTTCTGTATGTTGGATGATTTCTGTACGGATGTCTGACCTTTAGTGGCCTTTTCACAGCAAACATTTTGACTCGACACAATAACAAAAAGCACAAGTGTTACCAGTGACATTAACAAATGGTCTGTTCTGTCCACAAGTGCTCACGGCAGTGTCCGAATAAGTATCGATAATGAGTATTTTGAGCGTTTTTTTGTCGGACAAACTGCTGCTGATATGCAAAATTGAACCGAATGGGTTTTACGTCTATTTAAAAAAAAAAAAAGAAAGAAAAAAAGACAGTGAGGCCGGTGGGCGAGGTATTTCATCAGTGTGTGCCTGAACACCGGTAACATCGACTACCGTGGCAACCCTACTTAGCCCTTCATGGTTCACCCACACAAGTGATTTCAGTTATCTGTGCTGGTAACTGTAGGCTAGATGTTCTCTCAGGACTGTGTGGGTGTGTACAGACGCTAGTTGACTGACATCTCCCCTCATTCTTCTGTTAGCTTTGTTGTACCAGATAACCCGGGAAATTACATATTTATCTTTCCTATTAGTGCAAAGACTTTGATGGCCTCATATGATTTCTAGCATAGATTCACCCAAACTCAACCTGAGCACAAGTGGAAACCCCTGTGGGGGTGTGGGGGGCTGTAGTTTGTCAATTCCCACAGAATGCAGTTTTTTTTTTTATACACACACACACACACACACACACACACACACACACACACACACACACACACACACACAGACATTGAACACAAAAGTACATTACACAATGGTTTTGCCCACACACGTTTCACACAACATCCTCTTAACTTGTCATGAGCCAGCTCGGCTTTTCTGCGAGGCTCCTTGAGGAGGATGTTGACTTAATTATGCTGAGCTGAGCGCTTGTAGTCCAGAGCAGCGTTCACATTTCAGCTGGAACAGTTGTTTTCTGGATGCTCAGTGTTGTCTGAATAACTGATCGTACTCTGCTAGGGCATTAAGGCAGATAGAATCAAGAATATGGGAGTATAAGGACAAATTAATCATATACTTCAGTCATAAATGATCTAATCCAATCCAATCCACTTCACCACCGGTGTCTTATACGTTCATCTTTCACTACCTGAGGGACTGATAGTAATTATGTTTTGCTGGAGAGCAGGGAGCAGAATCAAATCTAAGAGAAACCTTAAAGTATTCAATAATGTCTGTCGAGGCCCATGAGTATTTTATTATACAGAGGTGGCTTTGGCAATTTGAAATAGTTTCGGTGTCATCCTCATCATGCGGTTTTCCGTCGTTTTAATAGAGTGACAGGGAAATAAGGCTGCAGTGACTTTCAACGGTGTATCCAAGAAAGAATAAGAATATCGCTGTGGAGAATACTGCTCACTTATCCGTCGGTGTTTTCACAGAACAAGGCAGGTGGTATTACTGTGGAGGTACTCTACACCCTGAAAAGCTTAACATTGACCTTAAGTGCCCTGATTCAAGATCAGATACTTCTGACTAAACAGTTTTGTCATGTTTAGGTGAAAGGTGCCTTTTAATGCAGCACCAAATTAATCAAAGCTGTGTGATGAAGACGGCCAAGGTAATCATCTATTCGAGGTTTTACTAGTATTAATGCTGCTATTCATTTGTTTTCTTGAAGTTTTTCCAATGAAACGTGCTGCCAATGTTTTAAGCTGCACTCTACTGTATATATTACACATCACAATGCATTGACACTTAATGATACTTTGTCTATATTGATTGTTTTGTGCTTGAGAATCATTAAGAAATAAGTTGTTTGCTGTGCTCACCAAACCGTGAGATGACAAATAGCAGTTGAAACAGTTCAGCTAAAGATAAAAAATGAAGTCACAGCAGTGAACTTTCAGCTATGAATCTGGAAATTGAGCCCTTGGGTTTGGAAGTAAGTAACTAACATCCACTGTGCTGCTACCGGGTCCATCCATTACCTGTTGCTGATAGTGCCTCTTTCACACAGTATGATTCTTCCGTGGCGGAGCTTTTCACGTGTCTGCATTTTAAGACGAGTAGTTTATCTCAGTAAATTCCAGCCGACCGGACTGATTTTAAGACCTGGAAGCTGGGAGTGGAAAGAGTCACGCTGTACTCCTCTGTGTACAAGACCCCTTGAGGATTCAGCATGGAAACGGGACCAACACAACTGAATCTCCCACGTCTCCTTGTCCACCCCCCCACCCTCCCATCCTCTCTCTATTTCCCTAACCGCCGCGCCATAGCAACAGAACAACCTTCACTAAGTGCTGGCTAAGAGGTTGATGTTCCCCCACTGCGCTCTAACCACAAACAATAACAGCCCAGATTGTTCAGCTGCCTCCATGACATTGAGTTTAATTGTAACTCTCCTTGGAGGTGAACGGTTTCTCGGATGAGACTTTAACAGACAAAAGTACCTTTAATTTGGTTTCCTTGTGATTACATGTCCTGTGCTGTCACCCTGGCAAAGAAGCTGTTATAGTGGAAATCTTTGTTGAGAGGTGATGCAGAGGGCCACCGCAGTGCGTTATTATTACAAAGTTTACCTGAAGAACACATTGCTGAGAAAGTAGTTTTTCACCTGAAGGGTTTCTCTAAAGTGGTATTAAAACTAAATGAATCATTACCACGTTTATTGGCCTCCTTAAATGTAAGTGCTCTTAGTTGTTAACTTTGGTATGCACCCTCTTAGTCTCTTGGGATGCCTCTTTCTCCTTATGCCAGTAAACACACATCTATTCAAATATGAAAAGAGCTTAAAATTTTATAACATTTCCCTGGAAGGCTAAGTTCTGTACATGACGTACATGTTGCCGGTTCAGTCTGTCTACATCTGAGCTCCTTTCTTGTGCTCTTAAGCGCTCACCTGTTAAATGGAGTTCTGTAATGGTATCAAGTTACAGTGTATAGCACGGGGAATTTAGATTCACTGAAGCGAGAAATGACTTCCACCTGAGTTCTCATCTGTAAAGGCGAGAGGATGAAAAAAACCTGAGTATATTATTACGCAAATGTCTACATGCAACTTTTGAGCTGATATGAGACGAGCAGTAGAAAGATAAATGCTGTTAGTGATATAAAAAAAAAAGAAGTAGTTTGGTCCTGGCTGTGCTGCTTTATTGGAAGTTTATGCAGGTTTATGCAAGGGAGGATGGCTGTGACAGCAGCAGTTTACAAGATGAACTACTCCACCTGAATGCTAAAGAGGAAGTTATTTTCAAAAGAAAGTTGCAGTTTGAAAAGAAAGAAATGAATACGGTTCAGACCTCCTCCTGTGTGAACTTTTGACCTGCATAGCCAATCCTCTGTTGTCTTTGCTTTGATGCATGCCAAGGAAAATTAGGGAAGCAACCCTATTTAGCTATATGTGCAGAGAGAAGAAAGGCAGAGAAGAAAGACCCGAGAAAGAGGACAAGTTGGATTTTTAATAATCTCAATGAATAATAGAACGACCCCCGGCACTCAGCACTGGAAAAATTGGTATTATTCTCCAGTTCTTTTTACACCTTCTTTTGATTTCTCTTTATTTCCAGAAGTCTAAATACAAGTCAAGCACATCTCTTTCTCCTGATGTTTTTGTTTAACATCCTTGATACACTGTGGGGAAGCAGCAGAAGTCAAGGAAGCTGTGGAGAAATCAATTTCGTGATGATTGTTAGGTCAGACTGGGGCTGGAGTGAAAGGAGAAAAGAGAAAATGATAAGTGACATATGTAAATGTATTAGGACAGCATGAGCATGTGAGAAGAATCCAAAAAAGGTACACAACTTTGAAAATAAGGGCAACACTGAGAAGAAGAGAAAAAAAAAAATCTAACTGCACACACACGGTGAATCAGAGCGTTGGCATCGGGAAAAGTGCCGATGTGGCAACAACACTGGCATACAGTTGTTGTGATTAAACAGAATTATGCAGGACCTGTAAGCCGAGCCTGCTGGTCTGATACTCTCTGCCAGGCGCAAATCTGGCAACAGTCCTGATGGAGCAGAGCTTGTGTTAGCGGGAAAATAGAAGAAAAACAAGACTTCACTGCGGAAGACTTGTGCAATTATTTATTTAATTTACTTGTCAAATTATTCAGAGAGAGAGCGGATGGACTGTGTAATCACTGAGGTCATCTTCCTCTGGCCTTCTTGCCTTTATAGCTTTCTATCTTTTCATCTTTTTTCCTGAGTCGAAGCCAAGATGAGGACAGTGTCCTGTCTTTCTGACTGTTTGTACATGGATGTACAGTAAGTGTACATGTAGAAATACTTCCAAAACACACACAGTAGACCAAAAATACTTCTCTACTCATTCTCAAAATATCTATTACCTCATTATTCCGCACCTTAAAAAAAAAACCTCCCACAGCACAATGCTGAGCAACAGAAACATAAATCTGCCGGGTTCTTGACAGACCTGAGCTGCACACAGAAATGCATACTGTTCAAATACTCAGCATCAGTGGACACATTTTTATCAGTTTCTCTTTCCTTACCCGAGCTTTCAGTCCATTGAAGATCAAGTTGAAACAGTGAGTTTGGTGATTAAAAGGGGATAATTGTAAGGAGATTAGAAAACATTTTCAGTTGGAGTTATTGATATTGTTTGAGTCCACAAAGTAATTTTGTTGTGTATTGTCAACAGCGCAGCTTCAGGCTGTGCATCAGTGAAACCACGGAATAGAATCATGATACTCTGAGAAACTTATTTATTTTGCCAAATAGTACGTCCCTTTTTTCACAGGAAAACTTTAATTCTTCCAGTCGGTGATTTTCTGTGGATCACTGAAAACTTTATATTGTCTGATTTCTGTTTATTGTTTGTTTGTTTGTTTGTTTGTTTTAGTCATGTTAGTGGCCTGGTTTGATTGATTGTAATGTCAGTCGATCAGTTGGCCCAGCACTTTGGTCCAGGCTGAAATAGCTCCATAGCTGTTGGGTGTATTGCCATGACATTTTGTACAAGCTATAGACTGTTCAGTGCAGACATTCATAGTCCCTAGAGGATGAATCTGAATGACTTTGGTGATTGTCTGACCAGCGGTTTGATATTCTTGTTTTGATTAGCGACATGTCTTAACAACTGTTGGGGGGGATTTGCTATTACTATGTGTACAGACATTCATGCTAAGGATGTATTTCAATCAATTTGGGGATTCCTTAGCTTTTCCTTTAGCACCATCATCTGGTCAAAATTCAAATTATCCCTGTAGGTTTTGTGCACCGTGAAAAAATAATAACATTCACATCTGCCTCAACTGTACGTTAGGTTTAGTGCTAATTAGCAAATGTTAGCATGTTCATACTCTAAACTTAGATGGTAAATGTGTTAAATATTATATTTTATAAACATCAGCATGTTAGAATTGTCATTGGGAGCATGTTGCCATGCTGGTGTTAACATTAAGATCATGGCACCACTGTGGCTAAGAGTAGCCTCACAGAACTGTTAGCATGGCTGTAGACTCTTGTTCATTGTTGGCTTTTGTTGCATTGCTCAGTTTAAAACCATCATAATTAATGTACCTGGATCCAGCCATTGATCTCATTTTTCCTGTAACTGTGCGTATGGGATGCATTTGTAAATATGCTAGCTTGCTAGCTCACTAAATCAGCTCATTAGGGAGAAGACAGAAGTTCTTGTCGGAACATAAGAGTACATGGTTCCACAGAGTTACTGTAAATATTGCATGTAGTGGCGTGTGCTTAGTACAGTGCAGTATGAGTCATGATCTAAAATAATACTTTAAAGTATACACAAGCTATGTTTATCCACTAGTATATAGTAGAAGAAGTCTATGTACATTATACCACTAACAGAAAACAATACAACAGAGGCACTGCCACTAATGCATTAATCAAATATTACTCTGTTCCAAAAAAAATTTGCAAAAGCTAGAAAATATTTTCTTGGATTTATTACCTTGCCTGAGCTCTCATACGACCATCCGCAATATTTTCATTTACTTTTTACAGCTGTGAGTAGCCCCTCCATTTTTATTGCGGATTGCAGCGAGACAGTGTTATTTTATTACGCACACTGTATATCCAGATTATACTTCATCCTGTCGTTGTCGTTTTCGGAGGTGCTACATGTTTAAAACAAGGTTAAAATGAGTCTATAGAAAGCATTTGGGACAGAGTACTCTCAGAAAAAAATGAACTAGCAGCCTTCTGATTGGACCAATCCCCTCTTAATGCTCTATTATGTCCTTATAAGGGCATAAGACCTATGAAGTGGGTTGTGCAGGAACTGTGGTGGACCACCAGACTGCTTCCTTTGTGAGGAGTAAAAGCCAGTGTTGTATTTTTAGCTTTGGAAACAAAGGCCTCGGTGTCTGTTGAATAAATTACAACAGACAAATGTTCCCTGTGAGTAAAAATGCCCACTCCTCTGACAGTTACATCTGCTGTAATTCATGCCTGCTGGTGGGTGACGTCAATGTGTTTGGTACCATGATGCGTCACATTCAAAGCTGAAGATGCTTGGAAACTAGACCGAACCTTTATTGACCTTTGTTGAATTGTTGATATCATCTTGCATATGCCATTTGATTGGTCATTTCATTGAGTGATATGTGTGATTTAGAAGTTTGATACACATCTTTGAGATAATGGTATGTGTGTGCATGTATTTCCTTTTAAGGCTTATCATCAAGGCTCCTGCATGAACCAGGAGAAGGAAAAAATAATGCATAAGCTTGTGCCATAGTTGCACCTGGCCAGCCTCTGAAATGTTCTTTGGTACAAGCACACAAATTGATTAACACACAAAAAAGTCACACATAAAATGGTAAAAATGTTTTTCCTCTCAGCAACTTCGGAAAATGTTGTTGTTCAGACGGAATGGGCTTGTGTGTATGAACGTGTGCGTAGGAGGGGGAGAGAGAGGAAGTTGGGAGTTGTAGGAGAAAGATACTGTTGCCTCTGACAGACTTAAGAGAGGGGTGACTGACAGAGGTGAAATTGCTTGGGAAAAGATGTGAGGCAGCTCCCATCCCCTCTCCCTCTTCCTCCCTCCTGCTGGCTGTTCCTTCAGCCTCCTCTCGTTCAGCCATGTAGTGTGAACTACTGTAAATGTGCCCTCTCTCTCTCTCTCTCTCTCTCTCTCTCTCTCACTCACTCACTCACTCCTTCTTTCTTTCTTTCAGGTGATCTATTTCCCATGGGTAACTATAGAATAGGGAGGGGGGAGGAGTGAAATAAACTCTTTTCTTTCTCTTATTTCTTCTCTTTCTCTGTGTGTGTGTGTGTGTGTGTGTGTGTGTGTGTGCGTGTGTGTGTGTGCTTGGTGCGTGTGCGTGCGTAGCCATGCATCAGGCCCTGGACACACTGAGTGACAGCACGAGCTCTACAACTGCCAATGACCTGGACCTCATCTTCCTCAAAGGCATCATGGAGAGCCCTGTGGTGAGAACAACTTTATGCTGTACACTATTAAATGTATGATGGAGTAATGTTTGTGTGTGTGTGTGTGTGTGTGTGTGTGTGTGTGTGTGTGTGTGTGCGCCATCCAATATAGGACACCGAAAGCTTTTAATTGGTCTGTGTTCAGGGATGGGCGCTCAAACGGATGACTCAATGATAAAGGACTTAAATTTTAATGTAAATAAATTACAGTTAGACGGCAGGAACACAGGCTAGTTATACTCATTTGGATGCCAGTAATATATTCACTGCAAAATTTATTTGATGCATGAAACTTTAAAAGTATTTTTAAATTGGCAATGCAGTCTTGCATTTTGTACATAAGCCATAACATTAAAATTTAACAGTGACGTGTAATGCAGAACAAATCATAATATTTTCATAGAGTTTCACATGCATTATGAGAAGATTTATTAAAATGATGCTCCAAAGTGGAAACTTAAAATTCACAGCTGTTATTACATTTAAAATTTAAATTATCCCAAAAAAAGACAGATTAAATTCATCAAGTGCAATCACATTACCATTTTAATGGTCTTGCTTCATTGTTTTCTCATGAGTTGAAAATGCAAATGAAAGAAGCATCTGGTATTTCATTTTCACTCAGTGTCATGCTACACAGGCAGCAAAAATCAGATGAAAACCCAGATGTAAAGAGGCAAACGGCGGCTCCCCTGCCATGAAATGATGCTCACCTCCTCATCTCTCCGAGTTGCAGGGAAAGCAGATACGGTAGATGATGATGGGCATATTTTTACGAACAACAGAGAGCTGCTCATGTTGTTGACAATGTTGTATGAACTTAAACCCATATAATACACACCTGTGGCTCCTGTAACTGCTGCTGGCGCTTGTAACTTGGTGAACGCAGAGGGTTTCTGTGATGGCACAGGTTGAATGGGTTGTTTATCAAGGGCTCTATTGAATATGTCCCTAAAAATATTGAACAGGATTGGCATTTGATACGAACATGAAAGGAAATTATTTTAGTACTGTGTTTGGCGTATAGCAATATCAAGCGGAACAATATCTTCTTATTGAATTACTAGCATTTTCCCACCTGTCAGTCATTTTAACAAGGCAATGCAATATTTTTGCCGATCAGAGCAAAAGATTGAAATAGCAGTCGATGAGCTGAGCAGTTATCTTTGGCAAGCTTGTCAAGTTGACAGGTTCAGGTGGAGTATCAGTTATTGTGTTCAGTGAATAATACAGAAGTCATTAAGTTTTACACTTATTTAGTTATTTATTAATTTATTCCAAAAACCTGTTTGAATGCTTCAACTAAACAACTCACTTCCACATTCTCCATAGTTCAGGGGGTTTCTCTGTGCATCCATCAGGATATGGTTTGTGTTTTTGTGGATACTTGGAAACGTTTTTCAACTGTGAAATGTTATCATCATTGGTATTCATTGTAATTGACATGGATTTAAGATGACCACAGCTGTCCTGCTCTAAGAGACAAACTCAAACAGTATACACAGTAGCATATACAGTATATACAGAAGTTCTTGAAGGAAATGTCACTGTGAAGAACACAAAAGTACAAGCTAGTGAGGGAAGTGGCCGTAGATTTAAACGAGGGACATTCTTCCAAGGACTTCATAACTTTATCCAAGAAACGAAGACGTGGCTGGCACTCATCTTTTGTTGTTCTGACCGGCCCCAAAAACTTTAACCAAAACATATGTGCGACCAGCACTGTTGTAATATTTGAATATTCTTTCATACAGCTGATTTCAGTCGGTGCCAATCAGCTGTTTGTTTCTCGTCTCATCACAACTTCTCAGTGAAGCTAGTGTCTGAACTTTGACCTGAATTCCTTGAAAGTTTTCAGCCATTCAAACGTAAACAAGACAAACCTGTGGATCAGATTGCTTTTTGCTGAATAACTTGAACCATCAGCGCTCAGATGGTGCATGTTTTTTCCCATATGCTGAAGGCTCTATGAGACTCCAGCCTATTCCCAGAACCACTTCAAACATACACTTTCTGAGTAGAAGCAGACATTTAAATAAAATACCTCACTTCTCCGCATGTAAACTCCCTTTTATGAAACCAATCCCAACTAGTTCTTGATATTTACATGGAGGAGAGGGATGTCATTGTTACGGACTGCAGCTTTTTGAAGTGAAGGGAGAAGAGTGAAAAGATTCTCTGCCGCTGCTAAGCTCCTTCAGAGTCTCATCCAACCACATCTCATGTTCTTTCTCTCCTGTCGAAGTCTTCCCCCTTCACTTCTCGCCCAAGACCACAGTATCACATGCCTTTTTAAAAATGCAACAGGCAGAGAAAGCGAAAGTACACTGCTGTGCACTGCAAAAGTATGCAAGGCAAAAAGTACCGATACAATTCACGTCATATACTGAAAGTCGTTCTTGTTCTTTTCCTTTATGCTGACAGCAGTCATTAGTATGGATAGCCACATTTGTTTTTTTAACATTGCATAGTCAGATTCCTTGCAAATATTACATTAGATAAAAGTGGCTCCCATATGCCAAAATCATTCATTCAAGCCTGGACAGTTAGATGGGGTGTTTGCAGTCTATTATGCAAATAGAAAAGCCTGTATCTGACCAAACTCAATGTGATAGATTTGAAAGAATTTCTCGGCATGGTGTCATATTACCCTGCATTCATAGGGACTCTGACCCACCTGGCTTCATCTATGCATGTTATTTTACCTTGCTCACCAGTTATAAATAATGTCACAACATTTCTGAGAGACTATTTATGCTGTTTTATAATCTCTCTGCGAGCCTTCTTGTTTCGTTCCATCTGTGTTCCACTTGTCGTATTTTCTTTGTATTGTCTTGTATGTCCTTTCAGTATATTCTGCTACAGTCTAACTAAAAACTGCACCGATGTGGAAGCTGCTTGTGGCCATGAGGTTTCTATGTCCAGGGAGATGCATTGGTCTGTGGGCTTCCTCTCAGACTCAGACAGAGCCGGAGGTAGAAAGCAGGATCGTTCAGTAATTCAAAAGCAGTTCTGTTCAGGAAATTTGAAGATGGACTACCCACAGGGAACAAAGGGGACTACTGCATCAACAGCCTGCCATATTGCTGAAAACAGAGCCTCTTCTGCGTCTCTCTGTCCTCATTTCTCCTTCTCTCTCCCTCTCTGTCTTTCTCTGTTTTTGGTTTCTTTTTCACACAGAACTGAAGGATTTTTCCTCTGCAGAAAACTGCATATGCATGTGTGTGTGCTAGCGTGCAAAAGCTTGACACTGGTGTTTGTTTGCACTGTAGCGTATGTCTGAGGGGGTTGATGGAAGTACCGGTATATTGATGAGCATTCTCATAAAAGATTAATGTGCTGATGCAAGCTGTGAGAAAAGATGCTTCACTGAAGGATTATGATATGAAAAAGGACGGCAGTTTCACTTGACCCCTCATGGATCTATCAACTATCAACAAGCTATAATTTATTGTGCTGATAGAGGAAAGGACACGCTAACAGAGGGATAGGGGGACACACTAAGGGTCCATACATGTGTTCACATTGCCTGGGGACTTCAGTGAATTGTGCTGATTGCACCACACTTACTGCAGAATGATGCAATCAGCACAACCCACAATTCTTTAATGAATCTCAATGATGATTAGAGCCACAATGAGCAGATACTGACAACACGAGCTATCATCATGCAAAAAAGGGCTTCCGCAGTGCTCAGTTATCATCAGTTATGACTGTGGCACAGACTCAATAACTGGCTCTATCTAACTGAGCATTCAAGATCATTGTGGCATCGAGGACAGCTATGTACCCTGTGCTTTTGACCCTAGCTAACCATCACATTTTCCCTCGGTTGGACTCTAAATGAGACTCCAAGATCTTTGAAGAATGGTGCCATTTGGCCTCATAAACAATAAATTCTAGTGTTAAACAAAACAGCTTGTGCAAAACAGTTTAGCTAATATGTGCCGAGCGGTCAAATCCTGACAATTATCGTCCAATTTCCCGTGAGCTATTGACATTTAGCTGAAAGTGCAGAAATAGAAATCATACATGAAAGCTTTCTGTTTTCATTCAGTAGTACATCTCATCTAATCTTGTCACTGTTCTCAGAAAGGGGCACCAGGAGCACTGGAAACAGAGACAATCAGGCAGAAAGCAAGCGGAAACGGACCGGTGTTTAGGGAGCTAGTGAGGGAATAGGGAGCAGGTGAGCAGGTGAGCAGGTGAGCAGGGAGGCGGAGCAGGACAGGTGACGCTGCTGGCAGGGAGGACAGGCAGGTTGGAGAGGCAGCGTCTGAAATGTCTGCAAAATTATAACATGCATCTACAAACAACTGGACTGATTGAACGAAAGGATGAAGCACACTTAAAACCGTGACAAATGTAGTGCTAAGAGTCTGATTTAGAGAGAGAGAAAGAAAATTGTTGTTAATATATACGATAATGTTACTGTTTGCTGTTTCATTAGGTACACATGCTGCACACACTGTCTTTTACCTGTACAAAAGAGCCTGTTTTAACTTTCTCTCTCTTTATTTTCAACCATGACAACAAGTGGCATTTCAAAGATAATGGCTCAAGTAGAGAAGATTTATAAGTTTAGTGACCTTATTCTGTGATGACAGTTACACAGTAATATCGATCTCAACCTAGGTCAAACCAAGAAAGCTGCGGCAGCAAAACCTTTGAGTGTATTGATTTGAGTAAGGATGCATTTTATTGCTCATGAATTCACTTTTTCCACGCTTTTATTTTGTTGTAGATATGAATAAAATTGCCATTTTTGCCCTCAACAACCCATAATGACAAAGTGAAAACATGTTTTGATAATTCTTTGCAAATTTATTAAAAAATCTAATTATTTTATTTATTTGAAATTAAATCTACAACACAGACAAATAATAATTAAATAAGATGAAGAATTTTTTTTTTTTTATTTCAAAAGTTACAATAATGTATGAACTTTATCAGCCACTTTTGATGACCAGTGGGAGCTACACTGATAAACAAAAATAAGCCGCTGAGCTACAGTGGCTTGTAATCACATCAAGCTGTGTTGCATTTTGGCAAAGGAGAAGAGAAGGCCAGCTTCCTTAACCAGAATAATTCATCAGAAATATCTAAAGGAGAAGGAAAATATAATTATAACACTGCTCTGTCATTCACATTTTGCCTTGAGAACAGCAGTGCTCATTAGCCTTTGTAGTTAAAAAGTCTAGATGGAGAAGAGGAAGATTAGTAGTACTGGTGCTACAATGAATAGGAAATTTTGAAAGCCAAAAAATCTCGGTAGTTGGCAGAATAATTGCTGAATAATTGGCATCAAAGATAGACTACATATCGACAACCTGAGACTGCTGCTTGCAGATACACTATCTAATGCAAAATAGGACAGTACAACACATGCTCATCTTAGTCATTTTATTTCTAATATAACCAACAAATTAGTGTCAAAACAAACACATGCGTAGCAAATTTTGTAGGCCATGTCCACGGCTCTCAAAACAGTGTAATAATATAGCAACGTGTCCATGCTGGCAAGTCGCCCAAGGGCCAGACACCGACAGCTCGCTCCATCAGGTTACAAAGAATTCTGCCAAAACACCAAATGTGCAAAATCCTGCTGCTGTATCTCTGAACAGGGCTGAAGAGCTCCCTGTGTGACTGTTTATTCATGTGCAAATAACTTTCTCAGTGTGTGTGTGTGTGTCTGTGTGCTGTGCCTGTGTCCCTGTAAGTGCAGTGTATGTGTACCAAAGGACCATGAGGATTTGTGCGTTGAAGTGTGTACATGCAGGCATTTGTGACTATCTGTTGTGTATCTGTTTGTTTGTGTGTGTGTGTGTGTGTGTGTGTGTGTGTGTGTTGTCAGCAGGGGTCCTTCCTCTCTTCCTCAACAAACAAACATCATGGCTGCCAGAGTAGTAGTGAGTCCCACCAGACAAATCCTCTGTGGGAATCGCCTGACGATGTGGATCTTCAAAAAAATACAAAATCACTTGGTGTGCAGCTGCAGATTGTGCTACTGTAAATGGTTTCGTTTGAATGGTTTGGAAAACCTGTTGATATATAATAGCATTCTTTGGGCTTTTTGTCACATTGCAGTATAGAAATCTCAATATAAATTTTTTAGTGCAAAATAGTAAAATTTTGTCACAAAAATATAAGAGAAATAACAGAAACCAAAATCCAGGTCTGTGATCCAAAGTGAGCCAAAACCAGACAGGAAAGGATTAATTCGCTCATTGCATATCTGTGCCAGAGGTGTGGAAGCCGTGTCCAATGAGCAGAGACTCCTTCTGTCCTTGGTAGCAGCAAAAATTAATGTTCCCTGAAATATTGATGCTTCACAGAGCACACCAAAAAAACCTAAGGGGCAAAAGATTTGACTCCAGTTTGAGTTTAGTTTTCTTGGTTTTTGTATCTTTCGGTCAGGATTGATGAGTGCAGGCTGTGTTCTCGACAGGGGCTTGGTTTCATGTTGCTGTTTTTGTTGTTTGCCGCTGTGCCCTTTACTGTGTTAGTGAATCAAAACAAACAGACCTGCAGAAGTCAGAAAACATTTCATTATATCTCTGCTAGGTGCACTGTCTGCTCACTGAATAGATGCACAAGTGGAAACTCCTTTTCAAAGACAATGGCATGAGGCCATAAATCAGAGACAAGGCTATCAGGTAATTGGTTAATCCTGGCGTTTATGATGGGAGATGTATCCCTAAGTACCATCTGTTTTCTATTCATTAAATCTCAGGCCCATGAGCGATTTGAGGAACCAAAGCTCGAGGCTGTGAGGGAGAACAACGTGGAGCTGGTCCAGGACATCCTGAAGGAGCTCAGCCCGCTCGCACAGAGGAGCTCGGCAGCTGACGAGCTGGTCCGCATCCTGAAGGAACCCCACTTCCAGGTTTGGAGAACAGGACCTATATCTAGCAACAAACTGTAGCTTTAATTAACAGTCATTCAGGCTAAACCTTTAATTACTTTTCAAAGCGATGTTCACGCTTAATGATGCATGTTGTGCTAGCATGGATTTAATTGATTTGGAGCCACAGTAGCTTCTGTATTGACAATAGCCCCGTACAGACAAAAGCAAGACCACCTGATTTGTGAACTATAGCATCTTCGTCATCATCAGTGGTTTTGTCGCCCGTCGTTCTGCTCACAGTCCCTCCTGGAGACCCACGATTCTGTGGCATCCAAAAACTATGAGACTCCTCCTCCCAGCCCCTGTTCCTTCATGGACGCAGCTCTCAACAACCAGCCTGTGCCCCCAGACGCCGTCAGGATGGTGGGGATCCGTAAGGTGTCGGGTGAGCACCTGGTAAGTCTGCTCAGCGAAGGAACCGCACATTGTAATCATTTAAGTGGGAAAGAGCTTCTCCTTTAAATTGTAAACTCCACAATAAACAGTATGATTTGTGCCTTGGGAGAAGCACACGCACTCAGTAAGATTAGATCATTTTGTAGCATTGTTAAGAAGAGAGATAAGTCAGATTTATACTGCCATGTAGCACAAAATAAAGGTGATTTATCAGCAGCAGGTTGGAATGCTGTTAATTCATACCGTGCAGGGGATCTATTGTCTCATTTTCTACCCTCAAACTCTCTGCCTCCTGTCTGTGGAGGCAGTCATAGGTGTCTGAGGGGTTTGTTAGACACACAACTTGAGCTTTGCTGTCACCAAGTCAACCAAGTCACTGGTGCCACAAAATCTATAATTTGAAAGGTGAGGGAGCAGAAGTAGAGTCTAAATACGGAAAATAGTGAGCAACAATAACATCTCATTGTAATAACCTTGGATACCTGTTGAACAGCTAAACACACCCTGAAGTGTATATTTGTTTAAGCCTGAGTAGCTTCTTAATGGAACAGTTTAGTGGTCATTACATTAATTAGCTTAAGACAATCACAGTATATTATCAGGTGTAGTTAGCTAAATGATTATTGCATTGCAACTGTGTGTGTGTGTGTGTGTGTGTGTGTGTGTGTGTGTGTGTGTAGGGAGTGACGTTCCGAGTTGAGAGTGGCGAGCTGGTGATTGCCAGGATCCTCCATGGTGGCATGATTGACCAGCAAGGTCTGCTCCATGTGGGTGACATCATCAAGGAGGTGAACGGCAAGGAGGTGGGCAACGACCCCAAAGTGCTCCAGGAGATGCTGAAGGAGGCCAGTGGCAGTGTGGTGCTGAAGATCCTGCCCAGCTACCAGGAGCCACACACACCACGACAGGTCAGTCGGCGGGGGGGGGGGGGGGGGGGGGGGGGGCTTCATATCTACAGTTACACAGATTATTAAAACTCATACCAACCCGCTAAGTAAAATATAAATTTAACAAATACAAAGATGCAATAAAAACAGAAAAGAATAAAACAATGTAAGAAAATGCAATTCTCAAGTGATGAGTTTTGAATGAACCTGTCCACCAATCATGACTCGTGTATGTTATTTGTACAAATACATAAAAATTTGAATGTATGTACACACATTAAAATTTTAGTCTCGCACTTCATCTCACCCTCGCTTGTGTGCAAGACCCCAAGAGACTTAAACGTGTAAAATCTGTTCATGACAATGGACTCACATATTCTTTGTGTGCAACTCCTTGTGAATTTCCACATTGAATCTCACACTCTTTAGAAGCTGAATCCATTTTTGAAATCACATTCTTTAAATGAATAATGTGCAAAAGGTTGTGATTAGTTTGAAAGGATACTGTCATTTTCATCAGTCAGTAAGCACCACTGCCTGTCCTCGCTGGCATCTTCTCTGCAGTCTTTAACCTTGCATGCCGTGCCAAGACTCGTATACCTTATTCTACAGCAGGACTTTGTACATGACTTTGCCTATTTGGCTATAGGAATACCTGCATTTCAGTTTTGTCACTTATCCAAATGCAGAGTAATTTTCTGGATATGCATAATGCATCAAAAATGGAAGCCTCCGTGAACAAGAGAAAAATAGTGATCCCATAGACAGCTCATGACACTGGAGTTAGTTTGTTATTCTCGATCTTTTTTGGATTTGTCCTTTGGTCCCACGGTCTTACAGTTCACAACAGATTTGTTGCATTATCAAATGTTTGTAGGAGATTACTCAGTACAGTGTTTTTTAACAGCTGGAAAACACACAGGGAAAAATACTTGGTGTTGTGGCTCTCATACTGTAGCTTTATGCTAGCTAATGATCACTAGCTTTCTCAAAGCCAGAGGAGGCAAGTCACAGTGAAAATATGACCCAGTTTACAGTGAGGGGAAATAGAAGGGTTATCTCGCCTGGTGATGCATTGGCAAAAGGATAGAGCACATCAGAGGATGTATATACAGCTGGAGAAGTGTTGGGCACAAGGCTCTGTGACTGATTGATCTCAGCCAAAGAGAAGAGGAACAGTCAAACTTGAAGAAGCCGTGCTAAATTAATTCCTTACACCAGACCAAAATATACTAGAACAAAATCTACAAGGAATGATATAGAGAGGGTTTGTGTGCTTGGATTATTAGCATAGTTTATACATGTATTCGAAGCGTATTTTGCTGTTGTGTGAAAACATTTCACCAGGCACTGAAAAATGAGTTTTCCACTGGATAAGAATTCAGTGGTAGCCATGCTAGCAATGTCAGTCCACCACTTTATCCATACTGAAATATCTGAGCCACTGTTGGATGGATTCCCAAGAAATGTGGTACAGATATCCGTGGTGCCCAGAGGATGTGTCCTTCTCACTAGGGCGATCCCCTGACTTTTCCTCCAGCTCCAGTAAGGATGACATTTGTGGGTTTGAATGAAATGCCTCGACAACTTATTGCATAGATTGGCATAAAAATTCAGTCGTTGGCGTTTAGCTCAAAGCACCACCGTGCTTAAGTACAGCCACACGCAGCTACTTGCACTGCTGTATTTATGTTATTCTTTTGCCCAAGCGATGAGAGGATTCCTTCAGCACTTAGAGGAGCAGTGAAGTCTGTGAAATTGAATGAAAACATGTAAAATACCAAAACTGGAGCTGGGATGATTGTGTTTGACAACAGTAGAGTAGCTGTTGTAAGACTCGCATTTCCAGCTGGTTTTTTCCACTGCTCTGGTTAGACCTGCAGAAACTGAGGGCAGCAGCCAATCTTGCAGAAATAATCTCGAATTGCCTTCATGTAAGAAAACGTAACACCCTCCTATTTCTTTGGGTTATTCACTGAAAAGAGTCTCTTCTGAGTCATGGCTTCTCGATGCAATTCAGAAGACTCAGACTTCCCGTAAGATGACATTTCTACAGTGTACCGTCTTCAGACTTTTGCTTTGTGAAAGCAGAGTGCACAAGTGTTTAGTTTTCCTTTTTTTTGTGTAGTATTAGCTTCGGCTATAGAAGTGCCTACTTAAACACTCAAAAAAAAGCTGTCTGTCTGAGATATTAAAGAGTGATTTGGAGGTGCTCGCACAGTTAAGAGCTGTGTAGGTGGGTGTTCTGTGTGAGGAGCTCTGATGATTAGAGTTGTTCCCAAAAGTTCTCTCTGAATGTAATCCAGCTGTCTATGTTTCACGCCTGGAGCTTGGCCATCGCATGATAGCTAAACTCAACTGACAGCTCCCGTTGGCCGATGGAGACTGTGATTTTTGTGTGTGTGTGTGTGTGTGTGTGTGTGTGCGTGTGTGTGTGTGTGTGTGTGTGTGTGTATTCCACCATCGTGTCCTTAGAGGGGAATGAGACACACACACACACACACACAGTACAGTAAGGGCTGGCAGGCTTTTTTTTATGTTCATGCATCAGTTCAGTACGAGAAAAGGCGTCAAGTGCAAGGGGGGAGGGGATGGTTGCCATGGCTACAGATTTTGGCGCTGTCTCTCTTTATTTCTGTGTCTCTCCCTCTGTCTATCCCTCTCCCTCTCTCTCCGTCTGTCTCTCAGACTCCTTGTCCTGTCAGTGGGGGTTGGGATACAGGGTTTGGTTTATGAGCTGAATCCTGTAGCCTTGAGATGTCGGGAAAGTGAGCTGAGAGATGGACTGGGCTTTAAGTGGGCAAGGCTGTTTCATAGCAATGGACACTTACTCGCCCAATCCATCTACCACACTTCACTTACACCACAGCCGGAGAATACAATTCCACCATGTTACAAAGCCAATTTTTTTCCCATTAAATGTGTATTTATTTGGTTTAACTTGGACATTTCCCTTTTCTTTTAGGCCTTTGTAAAGTGTCACTTTGACTACGACCCTTCTCATGATAACCTGATTCCCTGTAAGGAGGCAGGGCTGAGCTTCAGCAGTGGAGACATTCTGCAGATCTTTAACCAGGAGGACCTCAACTGGTGGCAGGTCAGTTCAGCCCCCAACCTTTCCAGCCAGATACAGAACCAACAGGATTATGTTAACAAGTCAGTCTGCATGTTTCCGTTTTTTCTTCACGTGATCACACGTATTTTGTGTGTGTGTGTGTTTCCTTCCTTCTCAGGCCTGTCACATAGAGGGAGGCAGTGCAGGTCTAATTCCAAGCCAGCTACTTGAAGAGAAGAGGAAAGCGTTTGTGAAGAGAGATCTGGAGCTCGCTACCACAGGTACAGCTCTCAGCGGCGCGCAGCAGAGCAGAGAGGCACTTCTCATTATGCAGATTCGACACAGACTCCTCGCTGCACAAACATACTAGCAACAAAGACAGCATCTGTTCCTCTCCATATCATACAAGCATTTCATCTGGCGCAGGCCGCTCATCCTCCTCTCACCTCTCCAGCCTGTTACTCCGTCAGTGAGCACTGGAGAACTTGTAATGAGCATCGGCTTGACTCAGGCGGCCTGATCCAATCTGCTGGTTATTAAGCCGCAGGGTCTGACATTCACAAACAGCGCTCCCTGAGAAGCAGCGTTGATTGAGGAGTGGTGATAAGACCGCTGTAAATACCGACCTGATCAATAATCATCTCTTATGAGATGAGGAGTGAATAGAGGCTCTTCTCCTCCGTTCAGTGTCCTGAGCGGCAACAACACAGGTGGTGAGTCACAGCCAGCCGCATGCCCTTCACTTGTGGAGGAGAGGAAGATGACAGCCCAACTGTACTGCCCTTGGAGCTGGGAAGGACACATCTGTCTGCTCGCACGTGTTTCACATATTATACCAACAACCAGTTTGGTTTGAGTCGAATATTTGAACGGAGCACTGCTGGATCCTGAGGTTGGGAAATTGTTGATCCAATTCATGAAATTGAGAAATATATTTCATCATTAGCACTTTGAGGTTTGAGGTGCACAGTCACAATTTTTACATGCCACAGCTTGATGAGTTGAATTTCATCATGAAAATGAGCAAGTGAGCTCCAACTTGTCTCTGTTGCGTATCTTTGTACATAAGAGATAATAATATTGTGCCATAGTGAACAGACGGTCAGCAGATCGCCTAGTCACAGGTGTTCTCTGGCAGCAGAGCGGTTGCACAGGCAGATCAGTATTGCTGCACAGTGCCATCTAGTGGTTATGACGGTCTATAACTCTTATGACCCAGCAGAGCTTTCACCTTGGTAGTATGTCATTTTAACAGGGACTTTGTTGAAGTGTATGACACAGACAAGCACCAGGGTTGGAGGTTTTATTGTGTTTTGTGTGTTGCTGTCTCAGGTCCTCTGTGTGCTGGGATGGGAGGCAAGAAGAAAAAAAAGATGATGTATTTGACAACCAAGAATGCAGGTATAAAAACGTACAACATCACAGTTTGTATGAGCGTAACTGAACTGGTCAGAAGGGCATTGCACTTCATTGTGTTGATCTCCGTCATTACCGGGTTCCTTGCTAGAATTCGATCGACATGAGTTGCGGATCTATGAAGAGGTTGCCAAGGTCCCGCCCTTCAGGAGGAAGACACTGGTTCTGATTGGTGCGCAGGGAGTCGGCCGTCGCAGTCTGAAGAACAAGCTGCTGGTGTCGGATCCCCAGCGGTACGGCACCACCATCCCCTGTGAGTGCAGCCATTCGTCATGACACTAAACCATATAGAAAATCCATCTATCATTCAGGATCGTGCAGTGGTTTTATTTTTTGTTGTTGCAGCACTTGTTGCATTTGTTGCACGCTGTGTTAATGTCGTCATATTGTGTACTATTTTTCACTAGTTAATGTTTTTCTCTGTCATCTTGGTTTTCTTGTGTCTCACTGTTCAAGAAATTCATTTTTCATAAATTCAAATATTTTTTTACCACTTTTTTGCATCCTTGCTTTTTGCCATGTTTCTACCAGTTAGTGTCAGTGTTTGCACGATGCAGCAAAAAAAAAACGACCTAAACCGAAGTATTCAAATGACAGAACTTTATCCTGTATTGCTATATTGTGGGATTAGTTTAAAATAGATTGATTCCATCTGTGTGTTTGGATTTATCTTTATCCCTCAGTCACCTCCAGAAAACCAAAGGTGGATGAGAGGGATGGCCAGATGTACTCTTTCATGACCCGCAGCGAAATGGAGTGTGACATTAAAAACGGCCGTTTCTTGGAGCATGGCGAGTATGACGGGAACCTGTACGGGACGAAGATCAACTCCATACACGAGGTGATAGAAACGGGAAAGATCTGCATCCTGGACGTCAACCCACAGGTAGAGGAAGCTCACACACACACACACACACACACACACACACTCTTTATCTTCCCTCCTACCTCCCTGCCTTCACTTCTTACTTCTGTTTCTCACCTGTCAACACTTGTCATGTTTTCCACCGTAAATGACTGAGGTGTAAAATTTACTAAATGTATATTCATACCAGTTATATACAGCTTGTTGCTACTGAAGTACTTTTAGGCTACGCACATCATCAATATTTATCAAAAAAGTTAATGATCAGAATGACTCGCTTGAAACACTCAGCTAATTGTATTTATACACATTAGCTTGATAAATGTGTTAGCTGAAGACCCTGCAGAGGCATTTTAATCACTTTCTCAGCTTTATAATTGCGTCTGCGTTTTTAGCTTCTCCCATTGCTTGCTTGTTTCCTGTACATCTGTTTTTGTTTTGTTTTTTCACAAAGGCTCTCAAAGTCCTGCGGACGTCAGAGTTCCTGCCCTATGTTGTGTTCATCGAAGCCCCAGACTTTGAGGTTCTCAAAGCCATGAATCGGTCAGCAATCGAGTCAGGAGTGGTCACGAAACAGTTAACGGTGAGTGTGTGTTCTCTTAAAGGAATAGCTCGACAATATGGGAAAAATACTTACTCACTTTCTCTCTCTTCAAGAGTCTCAATGTCCGTACGGTAAACATGAAACCGCAGGCAGTGGCTAATTAGTTTAGCGTAGCATAAAGACTGGAAACAGGGGGAAACAGCTAGCCTGGCTCCGTTCAAAGGTAACGACATCCACCTACCAGCATCTCCAGAGCTCACTAATTAACAGGATCTATCTTGCTTGTTTAATCTGTTCAAAAACCACAAGTTTGACATTTTATGAGGTTTATGTGCGATGTTTATTATTTGTTGTCCTGGACCATTTTGCCGTTTGAAATTACTGGAGCTGTTACAATGTTACATGATCACATATTTACCACAGAGACATGAGAGTGGTATCAATCTCCTTATCTAACTCTTGGCAAGAAAGTGCATTTCCCAAAATGTTGAGCTATTCCTTCTTATCCTTTCAGTGACACAAAATACTCATGATTCATGTTGTATCCTGAAGAAAGCTCACTGTTTTAAAAACAGGGATAGATAATGTGTTTGATTCACTCAGTAAGGAGGAATGCTTCATTACTACTTTGATTTTAGTTGGGCACCAATTTCACTGTTTACTCCATTTATTCCATTTAAGTAATTGCCTGCTCATTACACTTATTTTCACCTAATCTGTCCCACTATCCTGCGCCTCCCCCTGACTGCTCCCAACAGGACTCTGAACTAAAGAGGACGGTGGATGAGAGTGAGCGCATTAAGAGAGCCTATGGACATTACTTTGACCTGTGCATCGTGAACGACGGCCTGGAGGCAGCTTTCCGAAGTCTACGGTTGGCACTGGAGAAACTGACAACGGAGCAGCAGTGGGTGCCTGTCAGCTGGGTCTTCTGAAAGTCACCAAGAGCTCACCAGCACAGTGCCAGAGCCGCAGGTCAAAGGTCGGAGGACGATTTAACATTCGCAGCCTCAGAGGCGCTGCGTCCATGCAGTCGTTGGCGGTGGAGGTCTGTTGTGAAGGGCTGAGCGTTATGTTTCAGTGCAAATGACCAGCCTCATGTAGAGCATTTTTTGTACAAACTTAGTGTTCCTCTGTTGAGCCTAACGTCAAGTTGTATTTTATTTGTCAGAATTGGAATAATTCTCTTGATATTTGTTGAGAAGGATTTAGAGTTGCTTATGAGGTTTAGTGCAATAGTGTGAGTGAGCGTGTGTATGTTATCATAAACGTGGAAATAGGCTTAGAGTAATGCGTATGTTTTGCAGATCACAGTGCTCTGTTGGAGGTTTTCGTTGAAGGATATTAAACTTTTTAGCCTTTCCAAATCTTAAATACTTTATGTAGTGTAATGTTTACATTGGATCGGTAGGTCAAATTGGTTACGGAAAAATACCAAATGTCACATTTGTGTTAAATTCTCTATATTTTAATCATTTGATCCATACAGTATGATTGTATGTGTTCAGAAATGTGCTTTATCTTGTATGTCTCCACTCATTTGAAAAATGAACAGCAATAGACGATTATAAACAAAAACATACATACGCTCATCTACTCACACACAGATATACACGTATGTACACATGACAGCACAGTGAGAGCAGTGGAAACATGTCTTTTGTTGAGGCATTTTGGATTAACCCGGCAGTCTCAGTTTGTTTTGTTTCCTTTTTAATGTTGGTTATGTTGTGTATTTCCTGTCCTGTGCTGGTAAAGCTTCTGGTTTGTGTGACGGGATCCAGCAAATGGATCAGTGTCCGACCACTGCCTGCTTTTTTTTTTTTTGTAGCACTGAGAACACGTCAACCCTAGTTTAAAAAAAAAAAAGTAAAAACTAAAGAGGTAGCCTACAGTATGCACTGATTGTATAATGAAGGCATACATATTACTTATCATTACAGTTTGGACAGCTGATGGAGATTATTACAATTTTTTTTTTTTTTTGTTATTTTTAAAGTACAAAAAGTAAAAATATTTATCAGTGGCTTCTTCATACTTACTTTTGCCTTAACATGGTTCAAAAGCCAAGGAAACACTCTATTTTTTCATCATGGAACATTTCACTTCTGTCACTGTTCCTTCTTAGAAAATAGAAAAAAAATAATAATAATGGCAACTTATTTAATATTCATTTTATTTTCCCTAAAACTTGTAAGTACTGTATTGTAATAAAGAATATATAGTATAAGATAGAGAAACACTTGGTGCTTTGATGACTCTGCCGGTGAGTAGATGCAGTTGGACAACTACGTACACTGTAGTTTTGATGTTCATATAAAAATTAAAATTGAAAATGTCCAGAAACTTGCCTCATTGTTTACAGTTAATATTCATGCAAATTCATTTTTAAATTAAAAAAAAAAACAAAAAACATTTATATTAAATAAATGGCAATACTGTTTTTTCAAAATACACAGAAACAACACAAGGTGTGTCCTCAGAGTTTAGTCATTGGGGGTCTGCAGTGACCTCTGAGGCTGTTGGTGGCCATGGGTGGTGGCAGGTGAGGGTGATGGGGTTGGATATAGAGATCCTGTGGGTGTCATCCAGTGATGAGGCGCCAGAGGCAGCGTTATCGGATACATCTCGTAGGCAGGCGGCGCCCCCCCCGGCCATATGCTCGTCAGCTTGGGGTCAAACTGCGTGAAAGTGACATTCAACATAAAACTCTACTTTGCCCTTAGAAACACAGTCCATTTTAAAACTGCTACCCAGTGTTTTATACTCGAGAGTCGGATCAATCTTCCAGAGTTTGTAGAGTTGGAGAACCGTTGTTCATTTACAGAGCCTTAATATGCTTCTTAAAAAACTAGGTAGGATTTTAAAATGATTGTGTGACTCTGTGCCAGTATAGATTGTTGATTTTTCTGTGACACAATGTGAAGAATGGCAAAGGTCAAAACAACAGACCTGATATAACTGATGTAAAAGGTGCTCCTATGTGTCAGCAGTATTTTTGAATAATACTGTGATGCAATGGCTGACTGTGGAGAGGGCGTACGCACCAGCGAGTATGGAGGAGGGTGATCCACCGTGCTGTAGCGAGGAGGGAATCTGTCGTAATGTTGATCTTCCTCTAAAGAAATTGTGTGGACTACTGAAGAAGTGTTGTCGTCTTGCGTCATCGGCATGGTTACATCATATGCTGCTCTTTTCTTTTTTGCCTGAAGATAGAAGCAGAGGAGCACCACAGCGATGCACACCACCAAGACTGGGAATCTGGGGACACATTTCAAGACTTAATTATTTCATTACCTTATTTTTATGGAGAGATTCATCCATGACTTTCTTTGATTACTTACATATATCCAAAGATATTCAGCACCGCACTCATGGCTCTGATTATGTCAACCTGCTGACATTACTGTAAAAACAAATTAAGATATATATTGTGCTGCAGATGCAGATTTGTGTCATCTTGCTTGAAATCAACAACAATACAATTATGTGAAATATGGACTTTCATTGAGAATGAAATAACCAATCACAGGGTTGTGACCTGATCTGTTTCACTCACAATAATCTCATTTTAAAAACTACTGAAAACTGCTCAGCTGTGAACCACGGGAGAGGTTAAATCAGTTTCTTAGACGCATGTTAAGCGGCATGAATCACCAGCGTAAAGTTTGACTTTATACTGTTTGAGCTTAACAATGGACGGTGAACCTTCATCCTATAAATCTGTAGCTCATATAAACTTTTAAGTAAAAATCGGTGAATTCACATGAATGAAACACAAATCAAACCGATGACACAGATTTATACCAAAACTAGATTCTTATCTTTTTTTACACTGTGATGAGTCCTTACCTTATCAAAGAGTCCAAAACATACAAAAACTGTGCTGACCTGCAGGTCGCTAACAAAAGATAATGTGTCACTTAGGGAAGTGCACAACCTGAAGAGCTTTTACAGCATTATTGTCTTGTTTAAAGACACAGGACATCGAGGTGTGCTCTGTGTCTTGCATATTTCTTGTGTATGTTGAACGAAATCACTCGCCACTGCGCCGTAACTCTGAGGTCAGCTATCAGACCACTAATATACGACTTTGTCATGATAGCCAGAAAATTTAAACTTCCCCCTGACTAGTGATGGCTGAATTCCTCGCACCTTATGAAGTGAACAAATTTCTTACTTTGATTTTTAGAAGAAAGAAAAAAACAATAGACACTTTTTTAAAAACAAATTTCAAGTGTGATTTCATTTAAATCAACTTTATTCATGAATATAAATTAGCTAATTTTGTAAATTACATACACTATAAAGTAAGAATGGTTTATTAAAACATGTAAACAATTAGTGCCCATACTTAAATATTTTACCTCATACCTTACATATGGTACACATAATTCAGTAGTTCTGTCAATCAGATTTAGTGCATTGTTTCAAGGTACATTCATCCTATACACATATGTCCCAAATAAAACATATAACCACATATTTGCATTTAAAGTGACTGTGACCTGTATGGGCTTAAACAAGGTTCAAAAATGTAGTTGTTATAAATGTTCAGAAATACTTTCAAACTCTGTGGTTGCATATCACCTTTTGAAAAGCTGTGCAAGAGAATGTGTAAAAAGATTTGTAGTTAAAGTAGAAAAAAAAAGTAGGGAATGTCTACTGAAAATAAAATTTATGCAAAAAGGAATAGCATCAGTGAGGTTACAGAAGGACCAGGGAGGAAAAGAAGGACAGATTTAAAGCAGAAAGTAAACGGACATTTAGAGAAAGGAAAACTGAAATGCAAATCTTGGCCCTGGCAAGGCTGACATCGCAACGTGTAACTGCCCTGTAATGAGAAGTTGAATGTGTTCAGGCTGGAGGGTGTTTGAAGTGGAGGAAGAGGAAAGTGAGGAGGATCACTGCAGCTCTGAGTAAGATGGAGGGTCTGTATATGATGGTGGAGGGTCTGCGTACGATGGTGGAGGGTCTGTATACGATGGTGGTACAAGCTGGAAAAGAGAAGAGGAGACGGTTGATGCTGTTTGGTTGCTGCTGATGAAATTCGAGACACCTTGCAACAGACAACCACCTACATGTCTAAATAAAACGAGCATTCTCATGATGAAATGTGATAAATGCGTGAAAATGCACAGTGCTGTACCCTGTATGGAGGCGGGCTGACGTTTCTTGAGCTGTACATGGGAGGGTCTCTGTGAGGGGCTTGAGAATATGGCTCATATATGTCCACTACTCCCTCATCCTGCTCGTCCTCTTGCTCCATCTCATATATGGGGATGATGTATACAGATGAAGAAATACTGGGACTCACGGGCAAGTTTTCCCTTTCTCTGTGTTTCTTTGCATAATGGCAACACAAAAGCCACAGAGTGATACCCAAAAATAACGCGGGAATCCTAAAATGAATACACAGCTTAAATATATACACAGCATGCCTTCGCTGAGGTATACCAGTCACATTAACATGCTGAGAACAGAGGAAATACTCACTCAGCCATAAGATGATGAAGAATCATGGCAGTTTTGTTTTTCCAAATCAGGTTTCACAACTGAGGAAAATTAAAAGCAAGAAAACAAAACAAGATTCGTTGTCAATCAAAACGACGGAACTGATTTGACATTGGAAGATTGCGACTCTTTTATTGTTTGTCGTGCAGTACAGTGTTCGGTTTTGCAAGACATTTATCCGCAGGAAAGGTCAAAGGTAGCTCTTTGTTCATATCCTTGCATGACACGACATAAACAGAATGTCTTTAAGGCAGACGTAATTACTGTTTGTGTGAAATGGGCACAGTACTGGATGTTTCATCAGACACACAGTAGATTTCCTTCTTACTCACATGGAATATCAACTCTGTCTACATAACATTACAGATCAGTTAACGTTGTTGCGACATGTAAGATCATAGATATGAATTTGGATCAGCTGTAGACAGTAATGAAAGGCAGCAGCGACATATTTTCTGTAACAATGGGTCTTTTGTGATCAGACTGGTCCTTCTGTTTCAGGCCTTACTGGGAAGAATTAAATACAATACAACCACGCAAATGATTTAACGTTTGAATAAGCTGGGCCTGACTGATCTGATATTTTCCATGCTGAAAATAAAGCTTACCTTTTAAGTAGCAGCCATGTAGTGAAGATTAAGTAAGAGTGTTGACTTGCAACAGGCATTTTATAGTGTCATTGACCTGTTTAAAGTAGCAGAACTCACTGAGGTTACAGCCTGTGACGTAAGCAACCTCATCATTGACAAGGTAGAATGAGTGTTAGGTGAAAGGCCGCTGGCTTTTAAGGTGACTCTTACTGATTGAGAAACTGCAATAACACAAAGACGTAATAAGGAAGGGAAATCACATTACAGGAAAACAAGAGAGGATAACAGGGAAACACAAGAATCCCTGTTTCAGCTTGTTTCTTAGGAATGCAGGCAACGTGTTGTTGAAACTTGTTCAGCAGAGCAGCACTCAACACGGCAGAATGTCTCGCTTTGGCGGACTTTCTGTCCCTGGAAGAATATCATTTGAGGCTCTCGCTGTGTCATTCAACACACAGGAAACAGCTCAAGGTGAAACCACTTAACACAAGTTTTCAAACTTTTATTTATGCTTGATGTTGATCTCAAAACACGCTGCATATGTTTTATACACCAGTCTAATGGCGAACAGCCAGCATGTCTGCTCACACTGTTCACCGCTGCACCCGAGCTTAACATAAAATCCTCCCATAGCACGAACTATACTGTTCGTTAATGTAGGAGAGGGGGAGGCGGAGGTGGTGGAGGAGGTGGTGGGGGCACAGTACCAGAGGTGCCGGTATGAAGGGGTGGCGCAGGAGGAGGGGGCACAGCTCCTGACACTGGTGGGGGTGGAGGAGGAGGAGGAGGCGGAGAAAGAGAACCAGCTCCTGACACTGGTGGGGGAGGAGGAGGAGGAGGAGGAGGAGGAGGAGGAGAAAGAGAGCCAGCTCCTGATGATGGTGGAGGTGGAGGTGGAGGGGGAAGAGGACTGGCTCCTGATGATGGCGGAGGCGGGGGTGGAGGGAGACATGTGGGTGAGGTCAAGGAAGGCGGAGGGGGGAGGCCAGTGTCCATGGAGGAAGGGGGAGGTGGTGGGGGTGGAGGAGAAGTCACGCTGGAGTCCAGGTCAGCAGTAGGAGGGGGAGGGAGGCTGTCGTTGGTGGGGACTGATGGCGGAGGCACAGCGATGCCAAGACTGGATCTGCACACAGGACAAAAACAATATCGAACTTCAGCCACTATGATCAATGATGACATCCTGAGAGTGAAACAAATGTAGTTTCTTAAAGAAATACATTACTCACTTTCTTGCTGAGAGTTATCGGAGAAGATTGATATCACTCTCATGTGTGGACATTAAATATGTGGCAGTGTAACACTGTAACAACTTAGACTGGAAACAAGGGGAAACAGCTAGCTTCCCTCTGACCAAAAGTAAGGAAATCTACCTTTCTACACATCACTAATTACCTGACTGATCAACAGGTTATATCTCACTTGTTTAATCAGTTCAAATAATGTGTAAAAATGTAAAGATTTTACTGGAGGTTTGTGTCGGACAGAAACCACAACATGTAGTTTGTAAGCTTTGGTTTTTGTACAGACAAAAATCACTAGATACAATGTGTTATTATTATTATTATTATTAATTAGTCGGCTTCAGAGGTTTGGACAGGGCCATGCTTGTTGGTTCCCGTCATCATGCTAAGATAAGCTAGCTGGCTGCTGGCTGTAGTTTCACAGTCACCACACAGACATGAGAGTGGTATGAAACTTCATATATAACTCTCCACAAGAAGTGGACAAGTATGACAAGTGTATTTCCCAGAACTATTCCTTCACAGAAATATTCAGAGTTTTCATAGAAATTAACATTTTCTTGTTCTCTCTTTGTCGTATCAGATATTCCTCCTACACCCAAGTATTAACTGTTCTTGAGAAACTATGAAGGATCCCATTTTCCCACAAAGGGTCTTCTATGCTAGCAAGAGCAGTAGCTTGGTTGGGATAAATTTGAGAAAGGTTATAACATAAGAAACCTGATCTAGTGATTGAATAAAAGCTCCAGCATCCAGGAGACTGTTAGTTTAGCATAATGTAAAAACTGGAAATGGGGGCAAACTGTGAGCCTGGTTCTGTCCAAAGGTAACAAAATCCACCTAATGGCTCGTCTACAGCTCACTAAATAACATGATTTATCATTTCTCGTACTGAAAAACAAGCAACATATAACATGTTAATGATTGAGATTTAGAGGCGCTGATAGACGGATTTTGTCACCTTGGAACAGAACCTGGCTAACTGTTTACCGTTTCCAGTCTTTACGCTAAGCTAAGCTAAGCTAAGCTAAACAACTGATGCCTGTGGTATTTTATTCCACAAACAGCCATGAGAGAGGTAAAGTCTTCTTATCTAACTGGACTGGGTGTACATACGCAGAGGTGTCTGCAGTGCTCTGTATGCTGTCTGCTGTCTTCCTGGGCTGCTGCTCTATGATCTGTGGGGAGAAGACGAACAAAGGTGAACAAAGGATGGTACAGCACAGCTCTACTTCACAGTCAGCCATACTGTATATCACATTAGACATAACACTGGCACTACCCCATGGAAAATGGGGAGTGTTGTGAGCTGTACAGGTTAATCTATTGGGAATTAATTAAAGGTGTGTGGACTTAAACATTGTGATAATTTTTCTCTTTCAGTTTAGTTTCCAATTTACCTGAAAACAGTGTCCAGTGGAGTCCAAGATGGAGTATGATATTGGTGCTCTTGAGTAGCTTATCTCTGGCTGCCTGCCTGAAGGGGGCGGGGTCATAAGCTTGGAGCGGCTCTTGTTTTTGGGAGTGGTAAAAACACCAATCTCTCTCCTTGCTACCTTCTCGTGGTGGATCGCTGCAGCCTGGAGCAGAGCACAGTGTGAAAAGCCACAACCAACACATGCACAAGAACATTTTCATATCACTCATTTCCCCTTGGAAGTGCCTCTCGTATAAAGAAACTGTATATAAAAATAAAAATAAAATAAAGCGAGTAGCTTGCCTGGAGCAAAGCAACAAAACTGACCACACATGAAAGGGTTGGTGAACAGTTCATGCATGAATGACAAGTGAAAAAAAAAAATCAGTAAAGCACACCTCTGGCTCTTCTTACTTCAGTTGCATGCAATTAATGACTAATCTTTTCTGGATTCCATGCAATTATGCAATATCATGCAATTACCTTTGAACATCTACATTCTTTCTTAGGAAATCAAATACATGAAATACAATTATTAGGTAAATATTAAGCCATTTAATCAAACAAAAAGAATGGTGCAGCCTTCTATGGACTATGCCTTAGATATATATTCTTTTCAGCTTTAGTATGCAGGGTCACTTTGTTGTGCTGAACTGTTTCAGGTGAAAACTGTTCCTTACCAGTGACAGCATGTTGATAGAGGACTCTATGGCTTTAATCTGCATCGCCTGTGAGTCCAGCAGTCTAAGCAGAATGCTGGCCAGGCTGTTGATCTGGTAGGTCACACTGGCCAGCGCCTGGTTAGCTAAAGCCTTGGCTTCGTCAAGAGCCTTACTTGGATCCTCTGCCTGCACCATTGAAAAAAACAGGACAGGGTATACATGTTGGAAAATGCTTCATAATGCGTTTAATTTTTCGAAAAGCTCTAAAATGACAGTATCAACAAATAATACTGTGTGTGTTTGTGTGTGTGTGTGTGTGTGTGTGTACGTATGTGTAATATGTTTTATGAGCATTACTCACCTGGAGATAATTGTTTTCGCAGTAATCTGCGACTCGGAGGAGGTTGCTCTGGTTATCAGCGAGAAGTTTCCTGGCATCTGGCGCTTCTTGTAATATCTGAGTAATAACTTCAGAGAAGTTCTTTTGCTCCGCCATTTCTCCCATAGGCGCGGCTAAAAAACTTTACAAACTGCTTAAAAGATTGACTTCACGCTACCTGAGGAGATGTTTGTGCCAGTAGTCAGTCGAGGCGGGGAGGTGTTTGGTCGGCAATGAATGCGGAATTTCCGCAGGGTAAAGATTTTCACCATCTCACAGCAGCTTGTTCCAGGGCAGGGCTGCACCAGGTAGATATCCACTGAGACTGTAGAACAAGTAGGCCTATCTTAGTCTTCAGGAAAGATGATGTCTCTTATATATTATAAGAGGCTAAAGTTTGACATAGACAATAGTATATATAATAAAATATATAATATGCAAGGGCGTAGGTTTGGTCTCAACATTGGTAGGGACGCCATAAACCCGCCACCCCTTGACACAGAAGTAGACTTTTTAATGCCGTCAACCAAACGGTTTATTAATATATAAGATCTGAATTAACATACAGGAATGACCATTCGCAATGTACATGTGTTGAATTTCCATATATGATATATATGTTCATATGTAAGTAAATCATATATAAATATACAATATAGCCTATATGTAAAAATGACATGAAACGTGAAAAATTGGAACAATATCATTTATAGACAAAGATGTCTAGCTACATGTATTTTAGCATGTCTGTTGTCATAGTATAGTAAGGTGAAAAATGTAAAAAAAACGTCATAGTATAGTAAAGTATAAAAATGTCATAAAATGTCATAGTATAATAAGGCATAAAATTTCATACTGTAATGAAACATAAAATTGTCAAGAAACTTCATAGTATAGTAAGGCAAAAAATGACATTATATATTAGGACGTAAAAATGTCAAAAAAGTTCATAGTATAGTGAGGTAAAAAACGTTATGTCATATTAAGACAAAAATTTCAAAAAACGTAATAGTATAGTAAGGCATAAGAATATCGTAAAATGTCATAGTATAGTAAGGCATAAAAATATCGTAAAATATCATGGTTAATAAGGCATCAAATTTCGTAGTATAGTAAGGCAAAAAATGACAAAAAACGACATAATATATTAGGACATAAAAATGTCAACAAACTTCATAGTATAGTGAGGTATAAAACGTTATGGCATATTAAGACAAAAATTTCAAAAAACGTAATAGTATAGTAAGGCATAAGAATATCGTAAAATGTCATAGTATAGTAAGGCATAAAAATATCTTAAAATGTCATGGTTAATAAGGCATCAAATTTCATAGTATAGTAAGGCAAAAAATGTCAAAAAACGACACAATACAGTAAGGCATAAAAATGTCATAAAACGTCATAGTATAATAAGGCATCAATTTTCATAGTATAGTAAGGCATAAATTTTCCAAAAATATCATACTATAGTAAGGCATAAAAATAACAAAAACTGACACAATACAGTAAGGCATAAAAATGTCATAAAACGTCATAGTATAATAAGGCATCAATTTTCATAGTATAGTAAGGCATAAATTTTCCAAAAATATCATACTATAGTAAGGCATAAAAATAACAAAAACTNTAAAATGTCATAGTATAGTAAGGCATAAAAATATCGTAAAATATCATGGTTAATAAAGCATCAAATTTCGTAGTATAGTAAGGCAAAAAATGACAAAAAACGAGATAATATATTAGGACATAAAAATGTCAACAAACTTCATAGTATAGTGAGGTATAAAACGTTATGGCATATTAAGACAAAAATTTCAAAAAACGTAATAGTATAGTAAGGCATAAGAATATCGTAAAATGTCATAGTATAGTAAGGCATAAAAATATCTTAAAATGTCATGGTTAATAAGGCATCAAATTTCATAGTATAGTAAGGCAAAAAATGTCAAAAAACGACACAATACAGTAAGGCATAAAAATGTCATAAAACGTCATAGTATAATAAGGCATCAATTTTCATAGTATAGTAAGGCATAAAATGTCAAAAAATGTCATAATATAGTATGGCATAAAAATGTCATAAAACGTCATAGTATAATAAGGCATCAATTTTCATAGTATAGTAAGGCATAAATTTTCCAAAAATATCATACTATAGTAAGGCATAAAAATAACAAAAACTGACACAATACAGTAAGGCATAAAAATGTCATAAAACGTCATAGTATAATAAGGCATCAAATTTCATAGTATAGTAAGGCATAAAATGTCAAAAAACGTTGTAGTATAGTAAGGCAAAAAATGGCAAAAAATGGCAAAATATAGTAAGGCATACAATTTCAAAAAATATCGTACTATAGTAAGACAAAAAATGTTAAAAAATGACAAAGTATAGTAAGGCATAAAATTTCAAAAAATATCATACTATAGTAAGGCATAAAAATGAAAAAAAAGCGTCATAGTATAGTAAGGCTAAAAATGTCAAAAAACGACACAGTACAGTAAGGCATAAAAATGTCATAAAACGTCATAGTATAATAAGGCATCAAATTTCATGGTATAGTAAGGCATAAAAAATGTTAAAAAATTAAATAATATAGTATGGCATAAAAAATGTCAAAAAATGTCATAGTATAGTAAGGCAAAAATGTCAAAAAACAACACAATACAGTAAGGCATAAAAATGTCATAAAACGTCATAGTAGAGTAAGGCATAAAATGTCAAAAAATGTCATAATATAGTATGGCATAAAAAATGTCAAAAAATGTCATAGTATA
>NW_019174323.1:13480338-13481545 GCF_002260705.1 Seriola dumerili
TATAGTAAGGCATAAAAATGTAAAAAAATGACACAATACAGTAAGGCTTAAAAATGTCATAAAACGTCATAGTATAATAATGCATCAAATTTCATAGTATAGTAAGGCATAAAATGTCAAAAAATGTCATAGTATAGTAAGGCAAAAAATGTCAAAAAATGACATAGTATAGTAGGGCATGAAAAATGTCAAAAAATGTCATAGTATAGTAGGGCATAAAAATGTCATAAAATGTCATAGTATAGTAAGGCAAAAAATGTCAAAAAACAACATAGTACAATAAGGCATAAAAATGTCAAAACATCATAGTATGATAAGGCATAAAATGTTATTGTAAAGTAAGGCAAAAAAAAATGTCAAAAAATGTCACAGTATAGTAAGGCATAAAAATGTCATAAAATGTCATAGTATAGTAAGGCAAAAAATGTCAAAAAACGTTATTGTAAAGAAAGGCAAAAAACAAAAAGAAAAAAATGTCAAAAAATGTTATTGTAAAGAAAGGCAAAAAACAAAAAGAAAAAAATGTCAAAAAATGTCATAGTATAGTAAGGCAAAAAAATGTCATAAAACGTCATAGTACCGTAAAGCATAAAAATGTCATTAAACGTCATACTATAACAAGGCATAAAATGTCATATGTAAGGCATAAAAAATGTCAAAAAATGTTAAACATTTTAAACATGTAAAGAAAGGCAAAAAACAATGAGAAAAAATGTCATAGTAAAGTAAGGCAAAAAATGTAAAAAATCGACATAGTATAGTAAGGCATGAAAATGTGAAAAAATGTCATAGTATAGTAAGGCAAAAAATGTCAAAAAATTACATAGTATAGAAAGGCATAAAATTTCAAAAAACGTCATAGTATAGTATGGCATAAAAATGTCATAAAATGTCAAAGTATAATAAGACATCAAATTTCATAGTATAGTAAGGCGAAAAATGTCAAAAAATGTCATAATATAGTAAGGCATTAAATTTCATAGTATAGTAAGCCATAAAATGTCATACTATAATAAGGAAGAAGACGCAAACTACACAGAGAAGTGTGCCAAGACCTGGACTTGAACCAAAACCAAAAAACGACACAATACAGTAAGGCATAAAAATGTCATAAAACGTCATAGTATAATAAGGCATCAAATTTCAAAGTATAGTAAGGCATAAAATGTCAAAAAATGTCATAATATAGTATGACATAAAAAATGTC
>NW_019174323.1:13481570-13552594 GCF_002260705.1 Seriola dumerili
TGATGCCAAGACCTGGATATTTGAACCCCTGTTCCCTCTCTGATGTAAAGCAACAGCTGTAACCAGTGATTGCCCAAAGAAGTTTCCAGTTCATCAGAAAGCAAAAATAACGGACACGTCAGAAAATGATCAATAAAAGCGTCATACATATAGTGCATCCTGCACTAGATCAATCAAAAATGATGGAGATAGTCAAAAAAATTGGTCATAGTTATAATTAAGGCATAAAATGTCAAATAAATGTCATAGTATAGTAAGGCATAAAAATGTCAAAAAAATGTCAGTAGATATAGATAAGGCATGAAAATAGTCAAGAGAATGTCATAGTTATAGTTAAGGCATAAAAAAATGTATGTCATAAAATGTCATAGTATAATAAGACATCAAATTTCATAGTATAGTAAGCCATAAAATGTCAAAAAATGTCATACTATAGTAAGACATAAAAAATGTCAAAAAACGTCATAGTGTAGTAAGGCAAAAAAAAAGTAAAAAAACTTCATAGTATAGTAAGGCGAAAAAAAATGTCAAAAAACATCATAGTATAGTACGGCATATAAATATCGTAAAATGTCATAGTATAATAAGGCATCAAATTTCATAGTATAGTATGGCATAAAAAAGGAATTTCAAGAAACCGCAAACTACACAGAGACGTGTGCCAAGACCTGGATTTGGACCTCTGTCCTTCTGATCGTAAAGCAACAGCTTTAACCAGTGCACCAAAGAAGTTTCCAGTTCGCAGATGCATTAAAACTGTTAAGAAAACGTCATACTATAGTAAGGCATATAAATTAAAAAAAAAGGCATAGTATAGTAAGGCAAAAAAATGTCAAAAAACGACATAGTATAGTAAGGCCAAAAAATGTCAAAAAATGAAATAGTATAGCAAGGCAAAAAAAATGTCAAAAATGTCATAGTACTGTAAGGCATAAAAATGTCATAAAACGTCATAGTATAATAAGGCATAAAATGTCACACTATAGTAAGGCATAAAAAAATTTCATACTATAGTAAGGCATAAAAAATGTCAAAAGATGTCATACTATAGTAAGGCATCAAATTTCATAGTATAGTAAGGCATAAAATGTCAAAAAATGTCATAATATAGTATGGCATAAAAAATGTCAAAAAATGTCATAGTATAGTATGGCATAAAAATGTCATTAAATGTCATAATATAGTATGGCATAAAAAATGTCAAAAAATGTCATAGTATAGTATGGCATAAAAATGTCATTAAATGTCATAGTGTAGTATGGCATAAAAATGTCAAAAAATGACATACTATAGTAAGGCATAAAAAAAAAAAAAAAAAAAAGGCATAGTATAGTAAGGCAAAAAATGTCAAAAAATGACACAATACAGTAAGGCATAAAAGTGTCATAAAACGTCATAGTATAATAATGCATCAAATTTAATAGTATGGTAAGGCATAAAAAATGTCAAAAAATGTCATAATATAGTATGGCATAAAAGAAAACGTCATACTATAGTAAGGCATAAAAAAAAGGCATAGTATAGTAAGGCATAAAAAAAAGGCATAGTATAGTAAGGCATAAAAAAAAGGCATAGTATAGTAAGGCATAAAAAAAAGGCATAGTATAGTAAGGCATAAAAAAAAGGCATAGTATAGTAAGGCATAAAAAAAAGGCATAGTATAGTAAGGCATAAAAAAAAGGCATAGTATAGTAAGGCATAAAAAAAAGGCATAGTATAGTAAGGCATAAAAAAAAGGCATAGTATAGTAAGGCATAAAAAAAAGGCATAGTATAGTAAGGCATAAAAAAAAGGCATAGTATAGTAAGGCATAAAAAAAAGGCATAGTATAGTAAGGCATAAAAAAAAGGCATAGTATAGTAAGGCATAAAAAAAAGGCATAGTATAGTAAGGCATAAAAAAAAGGCATAGTATAGTAAGGCATAAAAAAAAGGCATAGTATAGTAAGGCATAAAAAAAAGGCATAGTATAGTAAGGCATAAAAAAAAGGCATAGTATAGTAAGGCATAAAAAAAAGGCATAGTATAGTAAGGCATAAAAAAAAGGCATAGTATAGTAAGGCATAAAAAAAAGGCATAGTATAGTAAGGCATAAAAAAAAGGCATAGTATAGTAAGGCATAAAAAAAAGGCATAGTATAGTAAGGCATAAAAAAAAGGCATAGTATAGTAAGGCATAAAAAAAAGGCATAGTATAGTAAGGCATAAAAAAAAGGCATAGTATAGTAAGGCATAAAAAAAAGGCATAGTATAGTAAGGCATAAAAAAAAGGCATAGTATAGTAAGGCATAAAAAAAAGGCATAGTATAGTAAGGCATAAAAAAAAGGCATAGTATAGTAAGGCATAAAAAAAAGGCATAGTATAGTAAGGCATAAAAAAAAGGCATAGTATAGTAAGGCATAAAAAAAAGGCATAGTATAGTAAGGCATAAAAAAAAGGCATAGTATAGTAAGGCATAAAAAAAAGGCATAGTATAGTAAGGCATAAAAAAAAGGCATAGTATAGTAAGGCATAAAAAAAAGGCATAGTATAGTAAGGCATAAAAAAAAGGCATAGTATAGTAAGGCATAAAAAAAAGGCATAGTATAGTAAGGCATAAAAAAAAGGCATAGTATAGTAAGGCATAAAAAAAAGGCATAGTATAGTAAGGCATAAAAAAAAGGCATAGTATAGTAAGGCATAAAAAAAAGGCATAGTATAGTAAGGCATAAAAAAAAGGCATAGTATAGTAAGGCATAAAAAAAAGGCATAGTATAGTAAGGCATAAAAAAAAGGCATAGTATAGTAAGGCATAAAAAAAAGGCATAGTATAGTAAGGCATAAAAAAAAGGCATAGTATAGTAAGGCATAAAAAAAAGGCATAGTATAGTAAGGCATAAAAAAAAGGCATAGTATAGTAAGGCATAAAAAAAAGGCATAGTATAGTAAGGCATAAAAAAAAGGCATAGTATAGTAAGGCATAAAAAAAAGGCATAGTATAGTAAGGCATAAAAAAAAGGCATAGTATAGTAAGGCATAAAAAAAAGGCATAGTATAGTAAGGCATAAAAAAAAGGCATAGTATAGTAAGGCATAAAAAAAAGGCATAGTATAGTAAGGCATAAAAAAAAGGCATAGTATAGTAAGGCATAAAAAAAAGGCATAGTATAGTAAGGCATAAAAAAAAGGCATAGTATAGTAAGGCATAAAAAAAAGGCATAGTATAGTAAGGCATAAAAAAAAGGCATAGTATAGTAAGGCATAAAAAAAAGGCATAGTATAGTAAGGCATAAAAAAAAGGCATAGTATAGTAAGGCATAAAATGTCAAAAAATGTCATAGTAAAGTAAGGCAAAAAATGTCAAAAAACATCATAGCATAGTACGGCATAGAAATATCGTAAAATGTCATAGTATAATAAGACATCAAATTTCATAGTATAGTAAGGCAAAAAATGTCACAATATAGTCAGGCATAAAATGTCAAAAAATGTCATAGTACAGTAAAGCATAAAAAAAGGCATACTATAGTAAGGCAAAAGATGTCAAAAAACGACACAGTACAGTAAGGCATAAAAATGTCATAAAACGTCATAGTATAATAAGGCATAAAATGTCATACTCTAGCAAGGCATAAAAAATGTCAAAAAACATCATAGTATAGTTAGGCAAAAAAAAAATGTCAAAAAATGTCATAATATAGTATGGCATGAAAAATGTCAAGAAATGTCATAGTATAGTATCGCATAAAAATGTCATAAAATGTCATAGTATAATAAGACATCAAATTTCATAGTATAGTAAGGCGAAAAATGTCAAAAAATGTCATAGTATAGTAAGCCATTAAATTTCATAGTATAGTAAGCCATAAAATGTCAGAAAATGTCATACTATAGTAAGACATGAAAAATGTCAAAAAATGTCATAGTGTAGTAAGGCAAAAAAAATGTCAAAAAACATCATAGGATAGTACGGCATAGAAATATCGTAAAATGTCATAGTATAATAAGACATCAAATTTCATAGTATAGTAAGGCAAAAAATATGTCAAAAAATGTCATAGTGTAGTAAGGCAAAAAAAATGTCAAAAAACATCATAGGATAGTACGGCATAGAAATATCGTAAAATGTCATAGTATAATAAGACATCAAATTTCATAGTATAGTAAGGCAAAAAAAATGTCAAAAAATGTCATAGTGTAGTAAGGCAAAAAAAAATGTCAAAAAACATCATAGTATAGTACGGCATAGAAATATCGTAAAATGTCATAGTATAATAAGGCATCAAATTTCATAGGTTAGTAAGGCACAAAAATGTTAAAAAACTTCACAGCATACTAAGGCATAAAACGTCATAGTATAGTAAGGTATAAAATGTCAGGAATACATGTTACAGTAAGTTATACAAATCTCAAAAAACGTCATAGTATAGTATGGCATGAAAATATGAAAAAACGTCCTAGTATTGAAAGGCATAAAATGTCATAGTATAGTAAGGCATAAAAAATGTAAAAAAAAAGTCACATTATAACAAAGCATAAAATGTGTAAAAACATCATAGTATACTAAGGCATAAAACGTCATAGTATAGTATGGCATAGAAAATGTCATATAATGTCATAATATAGTAAGGTATAAAAACGTCAAAAAATAGTATGATAGTATAATAAGGCATCAAATTTCATAGGTTAGTAAGGCATAAAAAATTTTTAAAACTTCATAGTATACTAAGGCATAAAACATCATAGTATGGTAAAGTATAAAATGTCAGGAAAACATATTATAGTAAGTCACACAAATGTCCAAAAACGTTATAGTATAGTAAGGTAGAAAATGTCAAATGTCAATTAATCTAACGTGCATGTTTGGATTGCGGGAGGAACCCGAACCACCCATACAGGCACAGGGAGAACATGCAAATTCCACAGAGAGAGGCCCCAGGCTTGGGTTTCAAACCCATAACCTTCTCAGTGTGAGGCAAAAGTTTTAAGTACTGCAACACCGTGCTACCCTATCAAAAAAGTCATTGTATAGTAAGGCATAAAAATGTCAAAGTATAGTAAAGCATAAATAAATCATAGTATATTAGGGCATAAAATTGTCATTGTTAGGAATAAAAACGTCATAGTATGGTAAGTTATAAAGGTCAGGAGCAAAGTCATAGTATTCTTGGTGACACTTTCATGGGATTTCTCATCTGAAATTCAAGTCATACTTATATATCTACTATTTTATGTTCATTCTTGCTAGTAGCCCAACTGCTAGCCCACAGAAACAGTCAGAAGTTGGGGTTAACTTGCTAGTTAACAATAGCTAACACGGGTCAGTGACATCAGTTGATATTTTTCTGCTGACGTTAGGTACCACTGTGACATTCTCGCATGACGTGAGCCTTCAGATAACCCCCCGTCCTTTCAGTCAGTCAAATGCTAGCTTGCCTAAATCAGTTGTCTTGGAGACATAGCCTCTTGGAGTGCACATTGGAATGCTCTAATATGACTTCACTTCAAACATAGTGTGAACAAGTTCACTAAAAAATTGGTAAGGACAATTCTGTCCTCCCAAAATATTGCACATATGCAAACCTGCGCCCTTGAGAATATGATACCAGGAGAGTGTATGACAGACAGTATAGTAAGGCATAAAAACTTGTGCTATTCATACCATCCACTAGAGGTCAGTGCAGTCTTGAGAAAAGTATCTCTCAATACACTGTGCATTGTGGATGATGATGATGATGATGATGATGATGATGATGATGATGATGATGATGATGATGATGAAAGGCTCTGGATAATACTTCACTTCTCAGTGGAACAGTGTAATATAATTACAAAATGCTCAGCCAAGTCAAAATACATTTTATTGTTCAAAATATCCTGCAAAAACAACTTAAGTTCAACAGCATCCTTGACTCTGTTGTGTGTCATGTCATGTTTCCTCTCATGTTTCGCCTTTTTGTCTTTTTTTGGTGAAATTCTTCTCCATATTCAAATGCTGTGGGAACCAAATCCCACTACAATATAATCCCCTCATTTTTTAAAAATGATCGCCAAGAAAAGTTCTTTTAAGGATCTGATACTAGTTCACTTAGCCTTCAAAATTAATCCAAGCTTTTCGTCAGATATGACACGTGACCGATAGTTACAGTGATTTTCTGCCACAGTGTGCACTGTTATCGGTTTGTTGTAGCTTGTAATACATAATCAGCAGGATCCTTGTCTACTGATAAGGGATAGATGACTTTATGTCTTTATGGAATGTTACTTTTCTCTATGTTCAGCACCATCTCAAGTGATATTGTGTTAACATATTAATAATTAAATTGTATTTTTTTCACAAATGGAAACCTGATCTGTTTGCAATTGCCATCAACAATAATGATAACACTGATTACTGTTATATAAAATGCTTTATTGCTGCCTTTTGCTTCAGCTGAACCAACTCTACATTCATTGGAATGAAGAAACTGACAGATAAAAAGATCCAGATTTATTTCTCTGCATGTCAGGACACAAATTCTGTATCTGGTGTGTTGTGTTATGCAGCACTAAAACTTTATAGTTTCTGGCAATGACAAATAACTGTGATCAGCCCCTTGCTTTTGTTATTCTGCATGATTTAATGCAGCTGGTACTCACACAGAGCCCAGTATGATTCAACGTACTCCAGACATAGCCTGATGATATAATTTACTGTAAAGACACCTACTGCAGCTGAGGAATGGAAGAACTCTATACTGGCCTTCCTGCTCTCTCATTGACCTCAGACATTATGTCATTTTTCTTCATAAGCCTTAAATGTGCGACCAAGATTTTGCAATCCTCAATTACTTATGCAATTATTATTCCACACTCATACTGATTACGTGGCTGCTTCTTATCCTCTGGAATCTAAATATTGGCGAGATTGCTTTAATGAAAAGTCTTCAGTAATAACTGAGAGATATTTTCAAATCTTTTTCATATTTTATCAAAGGGCCCCCCTCCTGTTACAGATTCCAACATGCATATCAGCAGGACATGAACAGCACAGTGCTGTTTTATGGTCTTGTTTACACAGTGTAACTATCCAAGTGTCAAACCAACTGGGATTTGCTAGTAGTGACATGTGATTTCACCCTCAGTTATATTTAGCTGAAGGTGTGGAAGAAATTATTCTTTCACTACATCAATATCAAACTAAGGTTTTTTTTTTTTATCTTTGTGACAGCAGCAAACACGAATATCAGTAATTTGACAGCCTCAGATTGCAGAGCCAGAATCACAGCTTTCCTCCTTGTCTTGAAATCACTGGTCTGAAACGACAGGCCCTGCACACCTGCACAGTTATTCTTGCAAAGTTATTATTAAGTATGCCTTTGATCAAGTTGATGTTGGGTGGACCTACGCTGGGAATTATGTGAGGTCCCCAAAAGCCATAAAAAACATAACAGTCATGAAGGTTTATGTTGTTGTACCATAAGAGGATCAACAGAAAAGACGTGAGCGTGAGCAAAATGCTACAAACACAACATATAATGTTTTTTAACAAAGTGCCCTGATGACAGCAGCAAAAAAAGGAAGTTTCCACATTCAAATTATGGCTTAATGATTTAACCACACTGTAAACACTGAAACAGTAAGGCTCTTTTTAAAGGACGGATGTGTACAGTTGGATAAAATCTGTCAGCGTCTTATCAGCTACTCAGCATTGACCCTCAGTGGTCAGCTCCTGTGAATTCCTTTTTGCATCAGCAGCTTATGGGCATTTTATTAAATCCTCAAAATCCATTGGTGGTTCTGGAAATAATTTAAGATATATTTCTGCCATCTAAATCACTTCTTACTGTCTTATACAGAGGCATGACTGACTCTTTGAGCATTATCACAAAAAGGATTTAGCAGGGTGAATGTAGATTTAATTGGAACAATAGTAGTTGTGTGCATGGGATTTAAGTTATTCACCAGTGAAGAAAACTAGACATTTTAACATGTCGTCTTAGATCCTGCAGTACCCACAAACACACACACATACCGCCCCGCAGCATCCATGTCCAATGGTGTGCAATATATGCCTGTTTGTGAAGATTGGATGTTCTGGGCTATCACAGCCTCTCCACACTTCACAGACTTCCATTAAAGGAAAAGCCAAATTCAATTATTGTGCCGGAGACTGCAGGAAAACTACATTGTACAGGACACACACACACACACACACACACACACACACACACACACACACACACACACACTGACACACAAAACAAGACAGCAGTTAACACTCTGTGGACAGTTTTATTGTCTCTGGGTACACACAACTGCAAACTCAATTCCAATTAGTCTTCAGGCACCTGCTGCCCTTTCCTCAAATTTTCACCAGTTAATGACTCACTGGCTTTGAAAAGCAGAACAAAGAGCTCATCATATATTTTCTTGTCTCATCCAAGGTATGAAATTATTTTTGGCACATGATATCTTTCTTCACACTTTATACAGATGGTTGGTTTTCTGACTTCACCCTGTCATGACCAGGCATCATCAGGCACAAGAGTGTGAAAAGTCAGACACACCCTCCACTGCCTGATCACTTCATCAGAATGCATCATCCGCTCCTATCAGCCCAGCCAGGATGTACTCTGTGAGTAAGTAAGCCAGCTCCCTCCAGGTGGCTCACATGTTTGACATGTGCCTCACGTTTCCAGAGACACCAGCAAGTGCGTCTGCAGCAACAACTGTTATCTTGTTTTTCTCTAGATGCTATATGGCTTGATCGATATCTAAGAAGACTTCTGGTGGCCTGATTGAGGCAGATCTCAGCACAGGGGTCGTCCGCAGTACAGTGCGTTGTGAGTTTAATCCTGTTATCCAAATCTGAACTGACTGCGACCCTCACTGTGAGGTGATAATGAACCCTTCTCCTCTGACCTGACAAAGACCACTCAGTTGAACAGAGTGAATTTCAAAGGTTTCATTGGTTTGTACAGAGATCACATCAAAGTTACTATTTCAGTGTTAATTCACTTATTTCACTAAAGTTAACTTTAACAATCAGTTTATTGATGTGAATTGTAATAGGCTCTCAGCCAAACCTTGTGTGTGTCTGACTAAGTTATTTATCGTTCATTTACCTTAAAAGTAAAATGTCAGCATCATTAAAATTACAGCTTTTATCTTGTGCAGGTGAAAAACTCCTTATCAGCAGAAACACCATATATTCCAACATCAAAGACATTCTGTTCTTGCGTGGATTTCAATTTTGAGACCTTCGCTGAATGATAAGGATCTATTACATAGACATGATAAACATAATAAAACAATAAGAATAAATTCACTGTAATAATGAAAATACCAAGGTTAAAAGACACTTTGACTTACTCGTGACTATCACTAACCAGTGTAGATCAACGTGCCAGGCACCTGAAGATTGACATGAACCTGGGAAATATGAGCTGCAGCTCAAACAACCAATAATTGTCAGATTTCATTTTTCATTGATGCTTGAGTATTGAAAAAACAAAATAATTTAAACCAAACTGTTACTGAAAAAGTATGTGAAAGTCAAAGCAAAGACACGCTACCTGGATTTGTTAACAATGCACAACAGTCTTTAAAGATTTCCTCTTAACTAAGTTCATGTAATGACCAAAAAGCAGGTCTGTGTTAATGTTTGTCTAGCTAGACTGTGTGACAATGTTTATACAGTTAGGCCCAGAAATATTTGGACAGTGACACAATCTTCATGATTTGGGCTCTGCATGCCACCACATTGGATTTGGATTTTTTTATACAGACGCTTCTCATTTCAGGGGCTCAAAAGTAATTGGACAAATAAACATAACCCTAAGTAAAATGTTACTTTTCAATTTTTTGTTGAGAATCCTTTGCAGGCAATGACTGCCTGAAGTCTGGAACCCATGGACATCACCAAACGCTGGGTTTCCTCCTTTGTGATGCTTTGCCAGGCCTTTACTGCAGCTGTCTTCAGTTGTTGCTTGTTTGTGGGTCTTTCTGCCTTAAGTTTTGTCTTGAGCAAGTGAAATGCATGATCAGTTGGGTTGAGATCTGGTGATTGACTCGGCCATTGCAGAATATTCCACTTCTTTGCTTTAAAAAACTCCTGGGTTGCTTTTGCAGTATGTTTTGGATCATTGTCCATCTGTACTGTGAAGCGCCGTCCAATCAGCTTTGCTGCATTTGTCTGAATCTGAGCAGAAAGTATGTCCCTATACACTTCAGAATTCATCTGGCTGCTTCTGTCTTTTGTCACATCATCAATAAACACAAGTGACCCAGTGCCATTGGAAGCCATGCATGCCCATGCCATCACACTGCCTCCACCATGTTTTACAGAAGATGTGGTGTGCTTTGGATCATGAGCTGTTCCAATTCTTCTCCAAACTTTCTTCTTCCCATCATTCTGGCACAGGTTGATCTTAGTCTCATCTGTCCAAAGAATGCAGTTCCAGAACTGGCCTGGCTTCTCCAGGTGTTTTTTGGCAAAGTCAATTCTGGCCTTTCTATTTTTGAGGCTGATTAATGGTTTGCACCTTGTGGTGAATCCTTTGTATTTACTCTCATGAAGTCTTCTCTTTATGGTAGACTTAGATACTGATACACCTACTTCCTGGAGAGTGTTCTTCACTTGAGTGGATGTTGTGAAGGGGTTTTTCTTCACCATGGAAAAGATTCTGCGATCATCCACCACTGTTGTCTTCCTTCTGTAATTCCTAAACCCTTGCTCCAATTTGGATGTGAATACTCTCAACTTACAGCTGAGAGTCTACACTTTAAGCCCATATTGATTATATAATTGTATCCTGAATATGTTTTCGTAAACAGCTAAAATAACAAAACTTGTGTCACTGTCCAAATATTTCTGGGCCTAACTGTATATGATTTTGTCATACTAAGAAACATAAATGATGGTTTTATTTGAAGAAACTGTTACTGAACATTACACAAAGAAAATAAAGAGAGGGAAGAAAGCAGGCACATATTATCTGGTGGTGGTTTATATTTTAATCCTTGTTGAAAGTGTAAGTGCAGTAGTTTGACCACCATGTCCAGTCAGGGCCCAGGGTCGGGGTAATGATTAGCTGGTTGGTAGCAACAGAAGCAGGAAGGAAGGATTTTGACAGTGCGTGATCGTGGCATCATAAAACATGAAAGGGATTTCAGGGTGAATGTGACAGAGAGCCAATTAAGTTCACAAGAGCACCATCTTGTTTGTGCTCGGTCGGTGACGTCTGGGAAGACACTCAATCTCTCTGACTGAATATAGTATTTGTTGCAATGAATGAAATGGTGCAATGAACCAGGTCACGTGGTTACAGACAGCTCTGCAGCTCTGCAGACCTTAGCAGGATAAATGCACTGAATTGGAATTGGAGGCATCTGTCACATTAAAACCTCAGACTCAACGTTTGCTTGATACCATATTGAATAACAGTGAGTGACAGGATAACAGTGACAGTCATTGACTTCTTGATATTACTAGACTAAGGCAAAAGAAACTAAAGCTACTATAATCAATATTTTTAATAAAAGCAATGGATCAAATGACTATGTGTAATGTGAAAGAGGTCGCTTGTGATGACGAACAGAGAATTATCATTTCGATGTGTAAATCCCCTCAGCTGTGTTTTAACAGATATCTCTCTTGGTGGAGAGAAAACAGAGCATCAAGGGGCCAGAAACATGACTTCAATTGATTGCTGATGAGTGTCTTCTCCTGCAACCATTTGCAAACAAGTTCACCTAAAGGTCACTTAAAGGTCAGAATATGGTTTTACAGATTGTTTTCTGTTGCTTTTAAATGGCCACAATACCAGTAAATGCACGTTTCAGAGTGTACAAATGATTTGCTTTTAACTCTGCATATGGCAATGTGGTTTGTATGCGATCTATAATGTGCAGTGTAGGATTATATATCCTTTCATTAAATCTGTGTTTGTGTTCTGTAACATTTGAACTACCCTCACAACTCAGTAAACTTGGCTTATTTACACATGACAAGATTGATGATTCGTATTCCCTCAAATGGAGGAAATAAACCGTGGTTTGTTTCTGCTCTGCTAATCTGACTGTACACTACACAGTCAGACATTATAGGCTGTGCTATAGCTTTTTTTTTTTTATGTGCAACAGCTAGCAGAAATAGAGCTTACCACATGGTACGGTACAGTGGGACTATACCCAGTGGATTTTTTACCATAAAGATGCCAACAATGGAGACAGCTTGAAATTCCCTCCACTGCTTGACAGCCGTGATCCTGCTCGTTCTTGAAAAAAGACGTGTCAGCTGTCTCGGCAGTTAACCCGAACAGTAAATGACATCCCCTTTTAAAATGATTTTTCTGGGGCTCTTGCAAACTCTCGGTGGGGTAAATGTTCAAGAAAATACACTGTTTATTTTTGCATTCTGCATAAAAGTTGAGTCCTTTTCCCTGTTTTTTGCTTCCATCTCATTTTTTCTCCAAATCTCTCACAGCCTTTTCAACCCTTACTCTTCATTCCCTATCCCCTCTCTCTTTCATTCCCCCTGTCTTTATAACTCCCCCTCCCTCTGTTGTCACTAAGCTGAAGGAGGGAACTGAGAGCAAAGTATGTGGAGTCCCTCCCCAGACACTCCAGTGCTGGTTATTGAGGAGCCGCCACTCTCCAGTCAGGCAAACAGGCACACAGGCACACTGAGCCGGTGTGTCACATCTAATCTCTCATCTTCAACAGTTATAGAAACTTAGATCTGATCAAAGATACAGCCAGCCGTCGTAATCCTGGCAGGCTGCTAAATAGAGAGGGGAGGGAGGGAGAGGAGATAGGAGATAGGAGATAGGAGTAGTAGGGAAGGGAACTGGGGGGGAAACATGTCCACTGCTGTAAAGTGGTAAGAGGGAAGGCTGCAGAGAAGTGTGGGCTGGGTTAAACTGGCACTTAAAAAGAAGCTCGCTTTGGCTTCTGTGTATTTCACCAGCAGCCAGGCTGGGAAGCTAAGGAGTGAGCAGTGAAGGAGTAGATGAGACAACAGCTACAGGGGAAAGGTGTACTCTCACTTCATTGGAGAAAGTGTATTTTTAGCCCTTCCTTCTAACTCTTCCACATTCAGCTTTTCTCTTCCACTCTGCCTGTGGTGGGAGCTAGCCATGGGCACTACTGTGGACAGGTTTCTGTGGTCTGTGCTGCTGCTGCTGCCAGTCTTAGGACTCAGTGTGGCTCTGCCAGCAAACTGGCTTCCAGGGGAATATTCAAATACCACGGCTGATGCACTGGCGTTCCTCAGTGACTACAACACCACTGCCGAGCAGGTGTTATTCCACAGCGTCTCTGCCAGCTGGAACTACAACACCAACTTAACAGACCACAACTCCAAGCTTCAGGTAGGACAACTCGTTGGGCTTAGAGGGTGACGTGTTGGCTGAACCTTTCTCTCACGCTGGTATGATTTTGAGGCCCATTTCGATCAGCTCTCGCCAGTACTGGCACCTCGTCACCGCAAATGCATGCATGGTCAAGGGTTTCTGTGTAGCTGAGCCCTGCATGATTTGGAGATCACCCCTATTCATCTCCCTCCAGAATTACATGCTCAGCTTCCTCCCAGCACAGCCAACTCAGCTTGTGTGTCACTGGTAATATAAAATAGATCTGAATGCCTGTGGTGTGAACGTCTTCAAGTTTTGAATAAATTTCTAGGGGGTCTTTCGTGCTATTATGTTGGCTGTTTATTTGTTTAACTGTCTGTTTTATGATATTTTCTGCTCAATACAGTTTCTCCAGATGGATGCACCCGCTATAGCAAGCGGTTTTACACACGCTGATAGTCTTTATGGTCCAACACTGCAATAATTGCAGTCAATAAAATGCCTCAGTTTTGCAGGAATTTCAAAATGGAGCTTAGAGCAATAGCAAATTGCAATGGTTTTAGAGTTTCATCCTTCCATATGACTGAGGAACATTTGCATAAACACTGAAGATGAGGGAGAGTGGACGCCGGCAATAAAAGTACAGCCAGGCAGGAGGTTAAAGGAGCCAATGAAACTGTAGAGGTGTGAAAGAGTATTTACTTGCCTTCAGGCGCAGCAGTCGACACACTCATATTCATGGGTATGTGCGAACAGTACAAGCTCACTCAGTCATACGCAGACTCAGGAAAGCAAATTGTCAAATGGACATACTCAGTGCGAAGCCTGGGATTTTTCTTTGCTTTGTGTGCTTGGACAGCTGTCACAGCAGGATTTCACTACACTATCCAGGCTTTGGGAACTAGTCTCCTGATCCACCAAACAGGTGTAAAACCACACCAGTGTCAACAGGGTCAGGCTGCAGAATGTGGTTTGCTCACCAGAATGTGTCCAGGATGTAAGCTGAAAGATGAGTAGGGTTGTAGTTGCCGTGTATGAACATGATTTTTTTTTTTTTTCCCTGGACAGTTCAAAGATGGGATCAAAGTGAATCAGAGCACTGAGCTGCATCTGATCTGGCAGCCAGGGATGGGTGGGGGTGAGGGTGGGGGGCATGACCATTCAGCCTGACAGTGATATTTTCTAATGTTGGCATTCAACTTATGCTGCACTGTAAGTAAAATTAGTAAAATAACCTGGCAGTGATGTAGTGCTGGACAGGAATGGAAAAAAATCATAACACACACACAGAAACACACGAACACACTTCTCTTCCTCTTCAGCCCTTGCACCTTCAGAGGTGAGGGTGTAGAGGATCAAAGAGAATGAAGGATCAGTTCACATGCCTCTAATCATGCTGAATAAAAACTGATGAGTGGATATCAGTGACCGCTGTCCTTGGAACCTCAGAGTGAAACATCAGCTGCCGTCAAGTGTCCCAACCTGACCTGAGGCTCCATCTTTAATTTTACTGCTTTTCCATGCGATTTTGATTTTGAAGTACTATTAAATCATTTTGGACACATACCAAATACCAAATAATATTGGGGTTTTTTTTCAGTTTCAACTATTCCAGTAGCAAATATCTTCAAAATAACCCCTTTATATAAATACTAACTTTAATTTACTTACCTTAGAAGCTAACAGTCAAAGAGTGTAATGGGAAAGGAGAAGTGGAATAAAGTCCAGATACACACACAGGTTGTTTATAAAGGGTCAATGAGTAAGTAGAACCATTAACAGACAAGTTACTGTAACACCGTAACCATCACAACACACATTGCAGCCTGTGTAACATAAAGACCTTGAGTGAAAGAAATTCAGCTGAAAAGCATTTCAGCCTTATCTTTATTATTTGCTGACGGCCTGATTGTCTGATTGGATGGGTGGTTGTAGGAAAAAAAAACAACTAGGAAAAAGACAGAGATTGAGAGGAAGTGCTCAAAGGTCAGAGTTAATACTTTAGCTCACTGTCACCAGTTTTCCCTCCTGCAGCCTCTTATCTCAGCGAGGGCTCGGGACAGAAAGACAAGAAAGGCTTCAATGAAAACATTAGTGGAATGAAGCTACTGTTCTGTCACTTTGAGCAGGATGTGTGTTGACAAACTGGCGTGGCTGCTGACACATTGCTCCGGTTACATCAACATTTAGGTGTGTGCAGATAGATATATTTTCTAATTTTTGAAGTGAGACTAATTCAGCTTGCTTCAATTTAACATGACATGTAGTGAGGGGGTTGCAACACAATAAAACACCATTTTTATGTCTTGGGTTAAAATACAAAGGTGCAGTATATATGCAGTACACAGTATACAACAGTAGTTCATCATGTTGAATAGGAGCAAATCAATGTGCAGCACATATACAATCCATGCGGTGTTCTATGGCAGCCTTGACTCCATCCATTCTTCCAGCACTGTCATTGTATACTGAAAAGGCGAATATGTCCATGACCTTCCAGAGAGAGTCACAAAGGCAGTTTGTCAAAATATGATCCTTGAGCGAGGGTTATTTTGCTGCTCCGTCCTTGCCCCCAATAGACGGATGAACACTTTATCGATCCCAGAAGGAAGACGTGTTGGTGCAGCTGTTAAGAAACAATGAGCCACAAATTAAGATGTATGGGGGTGGAATAACAAGACTGAAGCTGTATTCTTTTTCATAAGAAAACCAAACAGTTAGATAAGGAAAACTTAAGTATTGCACAATTCTGTCCCCCGATAAAAAGTCAGAGGATGATAAAAATTCAAAAAGCCTAAATAGCATGGTGATCTGTGTAAGGGGAAAAGTCGAATCAAGGGAATCAACAAATTCTGTAGGATTCAAGTCTGGTGATCAACAGCATCATTAAACTTCCCTCTCTGAAGGAGTGTGAAATTCTCTGCAAAATTTCATGACAATCCATCCAAAATGTGTCAAGAAGTCTGATACTGCTACTCTCCATTCTGCCCACCGTCTACTCTTGATGCACATCACGATTGCAAAAATGATCGACTACATAGGAAAATATTCTAAATAATAAAATATACATCTTGCCTGCTTTTCTAAAAACATGCTTGAAGGCATGAAGAAGCTAAAATGTCTGTTGCTACATATTCATTGCCGCCTCATGACAGCTCTTTGTTTCTTTACTGTTATTGCAGAAGTGGAGCAATTCAACATATCACTGTCATTCGCTTCCTCCTCCTCTCACCTTTAGATACAAGCATCCCTTGAGGAGCAGGCGTTCTCTGAAGCCTGGGGGTTAAAGGCCAAGCAGGTCTTCACCCGCGAGCTTCTCGACTCTCTCCCCGACCCCACAGACGCGAAGCTGATGGAAAAGATCATGACCCTGGGAGCCGCCAATCTGCCCCCGAAAGAGAGAGAGGAGGTTTGTTTTATATCTTCGAATGGAAAATTGGCTGTGAGTTCTTGTAATTGTGTATTTGTCTTTTGAGCACCAAAGAATGACTTCCAATCTCTTTTCCTTGCAGTACAACACCATTCTCAGCACCATGGATAATATCTATTCAACAGCCAAGGTGCATCCAGAACCAAACATAAGCTGGAGCCTTGAACCTCGTGAGTAAATATAGTCTGACTACTCAGTTTGTGGCTGAAAATGCATGCATTATATGACGTAGATGTTTTGGTGTTCACTGGAAGAAACAGGAACAGAGCAACGTTGAGGTATATTATATAAACAACAATGTGGAGGGGAAGTCTAGGAACAATTATAAGTGGTTAAGATCTTATCGGCTCCTGGAAAGTAACAGGATGAGCAAAATGACTTTAGAGAGGTCTCCACAGGAAGTGTTAAGGATGTGCCTGTGAGTGTTAAGTAAAAAGCTATAGAAACATCATCAGTAGCTTTTAACGCTACAGCCATGTATTGTGAACAACGGCCTCCTGTGCTTTATCAGCAACCTTCCACCAGACATAATTATGAGAAAATGCTTGCCAACACACACAGTACGACGAGTAAAGCAAAAACCATTAATACTACTGGAAAAAAATGCTCATTAAACAAAAGATTATTTACTGTTGTCATGGTGAAGTCTACATAATAACTATTGGTTTTGTAATCTTGGAAACACCCTGGAACAGGATTACTCAAAGTATCTGGCACATCCCTTCACATGGAGAGCACTGCTGTCATTAAAAATAACCAACCCACTGTTTTCCCACCAGTCCAAATATCTAATGTGTCTTCAGCTCTCACCTTCATTTCCCTTGCTGGCATTTTGAAGACAAATGTTGTTTTACATGATGCCTACATGAATATGGAGTTGCCATAACTCAAAGCTTATCTCTTGGATAATGTGTCTGTTTGGGCACTTTCCTGCTGATAGAGCACGGAGTCATCTAAACACCAATGTCTCTGAATTGTTTGAGAAAAACCTTGACACCTATTGTTTGTGCTCCTCAATATTTCATAACCTTTATGACTGAAGGTGTGGTGCATTTCTTTTTCATTTGGCAGATCTCACAGATATCATGGCCAACTCCAGGAGCTACAAGAGACTGCTGTACGTCTGGGAGGGCTGGCACAATGCGTCAGGCGTACCTCTCAAGCAGCACTACCCCAAGTTTGTGGAGCTCAGCAACAAAGCGTCTCAAGCTGATGGTAAGAACTTTCTCGTGACTTTTGTAATTGAGAGCACAAGGTTAATAATGCCTACAAATATTTCATTCATTTGATTAGAATGACATAATGAAAGAATGAGGAGAGTCCAGGAATAGAAATGAAATGAAAAAAACCTTAACATTTTGACCTGTTTAGGATTTGCCGACACTGGAGCTGACTGGCGGTCTTGGTATGAGACTGAGACCTTTGAGGAGGATTTGGAGAAACTCTACAGAACCATTGAGCCTCTTTACCAGAACCTGCATGCCTTTGTGCGCCGCCAGCTCTACAAACAGTACGGTCCCAAGTACATCAACCTGAAAGGACCTATTCCTGCCCACCTACTAGGTACAATGCCATGCATTACATAAGAAACTGTATAACATTTATTAGGTAGGAGTGGTCAGAAAAGAGGGGATTATGTATTTTATCTTTTTTTGCAAAAGGTACTGGAGTCTGTTTCACTGTAACTGTTTGTTTTGGTCTTTTTGATGGGGTGGGGGGCAGATTTATATTCTATATCACCCTTCTCTTGCAAAATGGTTACATGAAAAAGGCCCCATGTGTGTCATAGATGTATTTTGCCATATGCAAAAGACAAAAATCATGATTCTTTATCAGGGCTTTGTTTGCTAGTTGCTGTGTCAGTTTTAACAAACACCAAATCCTTGTAGCTAATAGCGAACATTCATGTGAAGAGTGCACCATTTCTCCCAGGTCAAAGTAGCCGTCACTTTATGGCGCATTATTATCTGCAACAGACCTACAGTTGAGTAGGTCAAATTTGAATCAAATTTGAATCTACTTATCTCATATGTCTCCAGTTCATTTTTCACTGCCGATGCCCAGAGAGAAAAGAGAAAAAAGATATTTTCAAAGACATATTGTGAATGACAGCTTCGTTAAGGAATTTGTTGGCCGCAGAGCGTAGCGAATCGGATATTTTACCAACTTGGAACCGGATCCAGTAGTTGCGTTTTTTTCAAGTCAAGTCAAGTGGAGGGTCCAAACTAAACATTATTAACCTTGGCAAGGGTCTTGTCTTTTCAAAAAGTCAAACATAAGATTCAGCCCTCCTCTTCACCCCAGGAATTTTCATACAATCCCCAGCATAAACAGCCATTACTTAATGAGAGCCTCAAACACACCAGGGACAATACAACTATTAAGATGCAGACACACCAGGGCACGTAGCTCTGTGTGCTTATCTCTTTACCATGAATGAACATGCTGCATGTAGGCATTTCCTATAGTGCTTGATGTGTGCAATGTACCATAACAAGTCAGAATTGTTGCTTAAGTGTGTTTTCTTCCTCACTCTCAGGAAATATGTGGGCCCAGACCTGGAACAATATTTATGGTATGATGATCCCATTTCCTAACAAACCCAACATGGATGTGACTGATGAAATGGTCAGACAAGTAAGTGTGTTGGAAAGATTTCATGCTACTGGGATGGGATATTATATAGGCGGGGGGTGGGGGGTGGGGTGCTTCTATAGTTCTTGCAGATGGTAACTCACCAGCAAAAAGGGCACTGAGGTGAATTTTGAAACGTCTGATTGTTTCCTCTTCACAGGGCTACAATGCCACAAACATGTTTCGTGTAGCCGAGGAGTTCTTCACCTCTCTAGGTTTAGAGCCGATGCCTCAGGAGTTCTGGGATGAGTCGATGCTGGAGAAGCCCGAAGGCCGAGAGGTGGTGTGCCATGCGTCTGCCTGGGACTTTTACAACCGCAAGGACTTCAGGTAAAATCTACTAATGCAGCTGCAAGTCAGTTATTTAGCGAGTTAGAGTGACACTTCATTCAAAGCACAAGCGTTGCACAAACATACAAAGTAAATAAATATATATAAATATAATACAAATATATTGTGATTATTGTACACTGAACAAAAAAATCTTTGAATCGTGTAGGACTCATACATGAAGCCGTTTTACTTAAAAGGGATTAAAAAAATTTACGGGCAGTGACTATAAAGATCCTTGAAATAAATCTGAATCTTGTTAAAGTTATTAATCACATATTAATGAATAAATTGATGTTTGATCCTCTGTAGGATCAAGCAGTGCACCACAGTCACGATGGAGCAGCTCTTCACCGTACACCATGAGATGGGGCACATCCAGTATTACCTGCAGTACAAGGACCAGCCTGTGGGCTACCGTCGTGGAGCCAACCCCGGCTTCCACGAGGCTATTGGCGATGTTTTGTCTCTGTCCGTTTCCACACCCAAACATCTGCATACCATTAATCTGCTGGATTCTGTGGTCTCTGACGAAGGTAAAGAGAATAAGACAGACATAAATACCCTCTCACAGAACCGAATGATGACTTCTTAAATATTTATGAACAAATGTTTCAAAAATAAAATCTTGATTTTTTTTTACATCAGAAACTGATATCAACTACCTGTTGAAGATGGCTCTGGAGAAGATCGCCTTCCTTCCCTTTGGCTACCTCATCGACCAGTGGAGGTGGGGTGTGTTCAGTGGACGCACTCCTCCAGAGCGGTACAACTCCGAGTGGTGGTACCTCAGGTAGGCTTTCACACACAGGCTTAATACACTTACAAAAATATTTCACATATTTTTTGGACACACACATATTTCACTTCCTGAAAGTTTGACGAGATCAAAACCACTCTCATGTCTATACAGTAAGTATGAAGCTACACATCCAGAAGTTTCAGACCAACATGATCATTCACTTGGAGCTGTGTTTATGTCCACCTGATGAATTTAAGTCCAGTATTCACTCTCTGTTCCACTATGTTCACCAGCTAGTTGCTAACTGTCTCTGTCTGCTTGTTTACTGCTGAGCAGGCAGTAAACAAGTGGGTTTTTAGAGCTTTTTCTTGTGCTGAAAACAGCTGCAACAGTAAAACAGTAAAAGCAACAGTATGAGAGCTGCGAGACTGAACCAAAACACTTGAGGGCTGGACCGATTAAAATAAATGACTTGAAACGCACCATAAAGCTCGGCTGATAACAAAAGGATACTGAGCGGGGAGTGTTTGTGAGGTTAGGGAGTCCCTGCCCTAAAGGTTAGCTGCTCTTACAGTAGAAAACAGTGGTTGTGCTGGCTAGCATTCAGACTGTGTGAGTGAGTGAGTGTGTGTGTGTGTGTGTGTGTGTGTGTGTGTTTGTGTGATGTGAGCTACTGCTGGAAAAAGAGCACACATACCCAGCTGACACTTAAACTTAATAAGACGAAAAAGGCATTAAAGGCTGAGTGACTTTCCAGAACTTATGTCTTATGTAACCACATGCCAATGTGTTCTAAAGACATGTTTCTTATTTCTTTTTTAAAGGACAAAATATCAAGGCATCTGCCAACCCACCGGACGTACAGAGGAACACTTTGATCCTGGCGCAAAATACCACATCCCTGGAAACACGCCATACATTAGGTAGCATCACCCACACCACTGTGAAGATGAAGGGATAACGACAATCAGCTTTGGCTATTGATATTTTCGTAACATGTATTTGTATTTTCCTAGCTGTCTGATTAACGTTGCAGACTTGTCACAAAGTGCTGTAAAGCAGAGGATCAAAGACATACTGCAACAGCTTTAAAATTTCAAATCCCATTAAATGGAGCCAGTGCATGTATATAAAGTATGTAATAGTGAAGGGAATTAGTATCCAAGAATGCCCAGTGAGCTGGGGATTAATGTACTGTGTGCTGTAATTTGGACTGAATCCCTGGCATTGGAGTGTGTTTTTTTAACAATACGGTCACCTCACAATAGCAGGAAGCTTGTTGCAGAGGCAGGGTGGGTTTGTAAGAAAATAATCTAACCCCTTTTTTCTTAGGAGTGTGGGGGAGGACAGTTAATTAGACACACATTTAGTTAAACTGACAAACACATTCTTATGATTTAAACATTTCAGTACTTCTAGTCAGTGTATTGAAGTTTGGAAATTTTTAATAGCCCTAAAAAAGTAGACGACAAAAAACTAATTTCATTTACTTGGCTGTAACAATCAGCTGTTTTTGAACTTTTATAAGATGTCCCCTGCTTGTATACTTTTTGTGTTGCTTCTAGATCTTCTTCTTACCACGTCTCATTATATTTTTCTTTTTGTACTTTTGATCAAATATTCTGAAGTAATACTATAGTAAATGTGACGCACTGATGAGATGACAATCTTTCCTCTCTAGGTATTTTGTCAGCTTTATCCTGCAGTTCCAGTTTCATGAAAAACTATGCCAAGCAGCCAACCACACCGGTCCTCTGCACACATGCGACATCTACCGCTCCGCAGAAGCAGGCGCTATTTTGAAGTATGTAATCTTACTGGACCTCCTTTCTGCACAGTAATGGTTTATGGAAGCAATAAAGGTGTGAAACAATTTCCTTCTACCTTCTCCAGGAAAGTTCTCCAGGCTGGCTCTTCTAAACCTTGGCCTGTTGTGCTCCAGGAGGCTATTGGCACCAACAAGATGGATGCGAGCTCGCTGATGAAATACTTTGACCCCATCATTCAGTGGCTGAAAAAGCAAAATGTAAATGAGACCTTGGGATGGCCTGACTTCAACTGGGTCCCACCCGTCCCTGAGGGCTACCCTGGAGATATTGGTAAGAGCGAACTGTGAGCATGACAGAGAGTTGTGGTCAAAATGAATGGTAAACAAACAGCAGAATATCAAGAGAAGAATGCAAAATTGGCAAGAACATTTTTTTTGTCGGTTCCAAGCTTTTCTCTGCACATACACAAAAAGAAAAATCCCCAATGCCTAAAATCATGACAACCTCTGGTGTTTACACATTATATTATATATAATGTATATTATTATCATGAATCACACGTCACAATTCAGCTAAAATGTAATAGTATTTTTCAGAATACAAAGTACATGACTCTTTATTGACAGTATGCATCCTGCGTTCGAGCTGAAATTCTCCTTCTTGTTTACCCAGACAAGAATACAGATGAGCTCGATGCAAAGAAGTTTCTGGACGAGTACAACAGTACAGCTGAGGGGGTGTGGAACGCCTACACCGAGGCCTCCTGGAAGTACAACACTGACATCAATGAAGCCAATAAGCAGGAAATGGTGAGACCCTCTGACTGACCGACTCCACTGAGATCACCGTAATATTGTTCGATCATCTGTCATCATTCAAACATGAAGGACTGCACCTTATGTTGATTTTTTTTTGCATTAAATCAGGAAATCAATAAAATGATTGCTTAATCAAAAATGTATCAATGAATGAATAATTGATTGAGTCAGTGAGTCACTAATCGACCCATGTATGCATGTTTCTACCTATTTAACTAAACCTATGCAACTCTCTGTGTATCTTAAACCTGTCCATCCATCCATCCATCCATCCAATCACTCTGCTTCCATTGACACATAATGTAAAAATAGGAAAATTAAAAGAGTTTTCATGATTCCTCTCTAGCTTAAGAAAAACCTGGAGATGTCAGCCCACACCTTGAAGTACGGACAGAAGGCCCGTCAGTACGACACTACTGACTTCCAGGACCCCTCGGTCAAACGCATCATCAAAAAACTCAGCGACATCGAGCGGGCCGCACTGCCCACGACACAGCTGGAAGAGGTGAGGACGAAATGGTTTTAGTTTTATAAATCTTATTTCAAGTCTGAACTGCTCTGGGGGCAGGAATAGTTTTATTGGTTGTGCTGCATCACAAGGAGAAATCTTAAGTTATTCTTCCAAGACAGTAATAGACAGAAAACCACATAGGTCATTGTGGATGAAAACACACTACTACAATGATAGCGTAGAAGAAAGATGGAACAACTTTCTGGAAACCTGTAAAATTGATCATTAGAGGGAAATTTGTGTGTGGCATTTGCTCACACTCACTTTAGCTAGCTAACATAATCTAGCTAACAAGAAAAATGGTAGCTAGTAGCAATAATGGCGCTAACCCAGAATACACAAAGTTAGATCTTGCAGGTATATTCAGAAATGAACTGTGTCTCAGACCATGAACATGGAGCATGGCTGAGCTTCACTCACACTAGTAACAATAGCATGTATGCAATTCCTGCTGTTTGAAATCCTTGACATCAAATATAAGAGGCTGGACATATTCCAGATGTCTTTACAAACTTATAACAGATGCCAGAAATGTGTGCAGGAATAACTTCAAGCATTTCAAGACATCTTGATGCATTTTCCATCAACATCAACTAAAAGTCATATAGCCTGTCTAGAGAAGCCAATCAAAGTAGTCCAACATTATAAGCTGTAGACTTTTCAAGGCCATTAATACTATTATATTTTTCTTCTTTACATTTTGATTAAAGCTCCATGGCTATCAACTTGTGTGCTGTGATTAAACTCCATCCAATGAAGTACAATATGAATATAGTACAAATACCTAATTTAAAGGAGTGTTAAATACACTATAAGCACAAGAGGGACGAATACTTTGGGCTTGTTTTGGAACCTGACGGTTCCAAGTTCGAGGAGAACCTTAGCAAGAGCCAGCTGCTGTGAATTTATTTGATTGTGTGTGCGTGTTATGCTTTTTGCCAACTTTTTTGGGAGCGGAGAAAGAGCTCCAGGAGCTGTGCAGATGGGAATACAGTGCAGCATAACACAAAGCAGTTTAGTTGATGTCAAACTAATTTAAGCCAATTCAAGGCTGCTCCATTCAAAATCCTGTAGCCATGAGCAAAATGCAGACATTATCAACATATGAACTGACAATATGTTGCTTTCACATGCTCTTACCCTTGTCAGTCCGACTGAGCAGCTGTAGAAAGTGCCTGTAGAAATACAAAAAAACAGAAGATTGCTGGTGGTTTCATTGTGATCTAATGCACGGTGGACGCCTTTACCTTTTCAGTACAACACTCTCCTGTCCAACATGGAGACCAAGTACAGTGTGGCTGAGGTCTGCAGAGATAACGGGACATGCCACCCTCTGGATCCAGGTAAAACTATGGAATATATGCCAATCTAATATGAGGAGTTAAATGAATAAATTGAATAATGAAGCAAATACAACATATGAGCAAACAGTGCAGTAACTGCTTAATACTTACCATAGTTAATGGTAAAGTATTGTTAAATTATTGGTAAGTGAATGGATTTACATTTAGTTAGCATTAAATAATTTAATAACTTTAATAGGTGCAATAACTATCATCTTGCTCTAAGTATTTAACAAGACAAAATGAAACATCAAATGAAAGACAGTGTACAGAATGTCAGTTGGTGTAATAAATGAATGTGCTGTGTTTCAGATCTCCAGAAGATCATGGCAGAGTCCAGGGATTATGATGAATTATTATTTGCCTGGAAAGGATGGAGAGATGCTGCTGGAAAAGTACTTCGTCAGGATTACAAGAGATATGTTGAACTGGCCAACAAAGCAGCCACACTAAATGGTATGACCTTAAATGGATCATTGTAAATCCACCTTCTCTCCGATCACTTTTGCTTGAAAAATGCATCAAGCTCAGCTTTGATTTTAATCTCATTTCTCAGAATCAGAGCTTTTATGAAGGTGAAGATAATCTGATTGGTCAATTTAAACTGGTGCAGCCAATGAGCCACTTTTGACACTATTCCATCAGTACTTACTAACAATGGCAAGTGGCTGACTTAGATAGTTTTAGCCACACAGAGTTGACATTTTGCTCACACTAATGTGTTTTCTTGTCGAAAGTTAGATGAGAAGATTGATACCACTTTCATGTCTGTAAAAATCAAACCACTGCAAGAAACTGCATGGTTAGCTTAGTTTAGCATTAAGACTGGGAACTGAGGGAAACAGCTAGAGTAGCTCTGTCCAGTGGTTACAAAATGTACCTACCAGTACCTCTACAGCTAATTAACAAGTTGTACCTTGTTCATTTCAAAACACACAAAAACCAAAGTTTTTCGCCGTTTTACAGGTGGTTATGTGCTAGATTATTTCTTGGTCAACACCAGTAACTCCCTGGAATCTCCGCTGTTTATTATTTTCATTATTTGAATTAATTACTTAATTATTTAAAATAGATTACAATTGCTTTGCAATGCATTGCCTGCATTTATTGAGAAACTACTCCTCACTGTTGGCTCTTCACCCCTGGCACTCTCTGTAGGTCACTCTGACAATGGGGCTTTCTGGCGCTCCCTGTATGAAACCCCTACCTTTGAGCAAGACCTGGAGAGCCTGTGGAAGGAGCTGGAACCTCTCTATCAGAACGTACATGCCTATGTTCGCAGGGCTTTGTACAAAAAGTATGGTCCCAAGTACATCAACCTTAAGGGACCCATTCCTGCTCACTTGCTGGGTAAGTAACAAGGACAGTTTCCTTTAAAGAGCTGCAGCTTTTTGTGCTGGATTTCATTAAACTACACTTTGTGTATGTAGCCGGCCTGGTGCTTCAACTTGCCATCAGCTCTGCATTGTGTCGGTGTATGTCAAAAGATGCAAGGAGGACAACTGTTTTCTTGCCAGACAGGGGGGAAGATTTATTCTTGCGGGCTGTGTGTCACAATAATATCAGTACAGCAACTTCTCATGACCAGGTTTCCTAAATGCACACCTCTCCTCAGCGCAGCTCATACTACTACATTTACTACTTTCTTTTACATCAATAAGCAAAATACATCATGATTGATCATATAGTTCCAATTTACAATATTCCTCAAAAAAGTATCATCTCACCCACCAGCATCAATTTTATAAAATGTTATAAAAAATATGAACATACATTTAAACATACATTACATTATAACAAAATCATCGATACAGATCAAATTTACATAAAAAACTTCTCATGACCAGGTTTCTACATACACAACTTTAAAAGGAGAAAAGGAGAGAGCGGCGAACCGCATGAGAAACCATCTCCGAGCTCCATTAGCCTAGCTTGATATCGAGAAACTAGCATGCTACCAAAAAATGCTGTACATGATAAAAGTACATAAACACACTTATATATATAAACAACTATTATAACAACAAGGACCAGTGTTTATGACCTGTATATAGTAAAATTCATGTCTGTGTTTAACTCTCTTACCACGTTTTTACACGATATTGACAAGAGCACTAGTGTTAGTGTCTTACCTCTACTCAGCGCAGCCTGACGGCGACTGAGGAGAACAGCGCGAGTGGACAGGAAGTGACACGGTCAAAATGTCAAAGGTCACACAACAAAAATATTATTAACAAAATAAAAGCTCCCCAAAAGACATATACATAAAAAGAAATATATACAAGGAAAATAATACATTCTGCACAGTAACGTATTTTTGGTGAAATATAAACCTATTAAATAAATACATGGGTTACATGTACAGCATTTAGGGCTTTACACGGTCCTCAGAAAATTGGTTTTCAGGACTTTCAGGCTGAGGTCACTTCAGCCAGTATTTCAATATGGAATGCAAAGGATTCTAACACTACAGCCAAAACTCTTCTTTTATGCGGGAGCATACCCCATTAATATTCTGTCTTTGGCTGTTGATGCATCTGGGTTTAGACAGGATTTAATCTGCTTTCAGAGGCGTCAAGCGTGAGATTGTGTGTGACAGCTCCACACGGTTAGAGATTGGATTGACTCACTGTCACAAATCCCACTTGGTTAAACACTGGCAGAGCAGAAGATGATTTGCCCCCATAACTTTTTAAACTTAGAAATATGATATATGTATGCTGACTTGTGTCGTTTCAGGCAACATGTGGGCACAGACGTGGTCTGGCATAATGGATTTGGTCATGCCCTTTCCAAGTGCAACACAAGTTGACGCCACGCCAGCTATGGTGGCAAAGGTGAATGAACACATAAACCAGCTGTTACATCTGCACACATGAATACACAGACACACACAAAAAACACACACTCATACTTCATACACCACTCACATTGCAGCTTTAGAAGGGCCAGCATCAGTTATTTTCAGTAAAAATAAGACTTGGATGTGGGCCAAAGTGGAGGCTCAAACAGAATGATGAATACAGAGGATAAATGATGATAAACACTGAGGATTTTAACTGCACTAAATTAAAGCAGCAAAAAGCAGCAGTCATCCATAACTACGTGAAGTGCACATAATGCATGAAGATGTTAAATACTGTACATATTTTTGAGGGGACCATATGTTTCCTTCTGTCCTTTTAGACGTTAAATTTGTTTACACTCTGTGTAGTCATCTATTTTATAGATGTAGCTGTTGCTTTCTCCACATGTGGAATATCTCACTGTCTGACAAACTTGCCACAAACATCTTCACTGATGTTCTATTTTATCTCCGCACAGAACTGGAACGCCACCGTAATGTTCCAGGAGTCGGACAGGTTTTTCACCTCTCTCGGGTTGAAGCCAATGCCAGAGGAGTTCTGGAAGAAGTCCATGCTAGTGAAGCCGTCTGACGGACGCCAGGTGGTGTGCCATGCCTCGGCATGGGACTTCTACAACCGAAAAGACTTCAGGTTAATCCTCAGTTTCCATTGTACTGAACCTAACTGATTGGTAGTTTATCATTGGTGCTCTGACAGTTTTATTGATTTTCTTGGATTTGATAAGTGATAAATGTATTACTTGGTATTCAGTAGCATTAAATGTATGGAAGCCAGCAAGGTGTAAGATGTCTGGGTTCTTTGCTGTAATTATTATCTTGTCTCCAGGATCAAACAGTGCACTGTTGTGACTATGGATGACCTGATCACGGTGCACCATGAGATGGGCCACGTCCAGTACTTCCTGCAGTACAAAGACCAGCCTGTGTCCTTCCGTGATGGAGCCAACCCCGGATTCCATGAGGCCATCGGTGATGTACTGGCCCTTTCTGTGTCCACGCCCAAACATTTGCAGAGCATCGGCCTCTTGGACAAAGTTGAGGCCAACGTCGGTGGGTGACCCTGACCATGACTACGACTCGGTTTTGTAGAAGCATGTAGTGTTATAACAGTATTCAGCTCATGGTTTCTGTGTTTCTGTCCCTTCCTCCAGAGAGTGATATTAACTTCCTGATGAGCATGGCGCTTGACAAGATCGCCTTCCTACCTTTTGGCTACCTGATGGACCAGTGGAGATGGAAGGTATTTGATGGACGCATCCCACAGGACGAGTACAATAAAGAGTGGTGGAACCTCAGGTAAAGTTCATCAGCACTTTTATGATTACCATGTCTAATATTTATTATTTAAAGTTAATGAGTAAGTGATTCATTGTATAATAATTCCTTGAATTTGTAAACGATTTTACTGAAATAACAATCAGATTAAACTCTTCTTCTTCTTTGCATTGCAGAATGAAATACCAGGGACTGTGTCCACCTGTAGTCCGCACTGAGGATGACTTCGACCCCGGTGCAAAGTTCCACATCCCTGCTAATGTGCCTTACGTCAGGTAAATTTTCCTGATTTGGCAGAACAAACAGCTTTCCTGATAATTGAGCACAGACAGCCTGTTAATTTCGTCGACACACTCTAATCAACTATGGGTAGATAAGATAAATATGTAGCAGAACATAATGTGCACTTAGTCATGTGGCTGTAAAAATAATCATTTGCCATTAAGTATCAGCTTGTTTTATCTGCCGGCATTGAAGCCAAGTTATGACAGTTTGTCTCTGTTGATCTTCAATCAGGTACTTTGTCAGCTTCATCGTCCAATTCCAGTTCCACAAGGCTCTGTGTGAGGCTGCTAACCATGTTGGGCCTCTCCATACCTGCGATATCTACAAATCTACAGACGCTGGGAAGCTGCTGGGGTTAGTACACACACACCTACCAAAACACTAATAGTCTTTACACAAAAAAATATATATTTTATGTAACATCCACAACTCATGATGCATTTGTGACATGAAAAACATCACAACAATAAAATCTCAACTCTCTTCAACATTAAAAATGATTTCCAGTACATATATATATATACAGGAAATATATATACTGGAAATGACCGAGGAAACAATCTATGTTTTTTATTTATTTTTTGGTCAATAAAGAACAGACATGGTTGTAACACTAACAGCAGAAAGATTATAGTGTCTGTAAGTGCAGGCAGCGGGTGAAAACATGCTTCATGCCATGTGTGTAATTATCTCTACAACACACTCTTGCTACTGATCCTCGTCTCCCCTGACCTCCTCTCTGACCTGTGTTGTTGTCTGCAGTGACGTGATGAAGCTGGGCTTCAGTAAGCCCTGGCCCGAGGCGATGACCATGATCACCGGCCAGCCCAAAATGAGTGCCCAGCCACTCATGCAGTATTTCCAACCTCTCATTGACTGGCTTGAGAAAGAGAACAACAAGAACAACGATATCCGCGGGTGGCCTGAGTACGACTGGAAACCTTCAAGTACGTCCAATACATTCGAGACATCCACATACTTTAATACAGACACATGCATGTAGGCAAGGCTATTCGTTGGAGGTTTGTGTTCAATACATTTTCCAATCTTCAAGCCAAATGTTTTTTGAACTCCTTCCTAGAAAGAAAATGCACATTAGCTTCTCACAGGGGCATTCATTTTGTTTTTCTCCTCTGCTGCGTCTTACAGTGAAATTAATCTCCTGCTCCTCTTGTTTTACTGATGAGATCCTGCTGAAAGGATGTATACAAATTAGATTGATGAGGGTCTTAGTGAGAGAGTGAGAGAGAGAGCCTGGAAGAGATAGTGAGAAAACGAGAACGGAGCTGTTGTTGGTGAGATCAAGAAAGAAATATAGACTTCAGATGTAAAAATGAATTAATAAGGGTGGAAATAATATAAAGGAGGAAAAAGAAGGTGACGTTTTGTTTCTTTACACTAAAAGGGAGCCCTACCTTTGTGATGTGGAATTAATAACAGCACAGAAACTTTTTAGACAGATATTTTAAGATTATTTTGTGAGCGTCAGCATCAACAGTTTTATGCAATGAGCCTCATATTTAGAGATTTGAGATTTAGACAAGTTAATTTCTAACGCCATCTGTAGGTAGAAAGAGTAATATCTTGTGTCAATTTTATACTTTTATCAGACAATAAGTATTCCAACTTGCACTTTTTATGTTTTTAGCTGCTGTTCATTTGTTTGAGGTTTTACATCATAAAGCTACAAAAGTGTTTTCTGTTGAAGAGTACAGAAGTCATATTAGTCTGAGTGGCATTGTGTGTCCTCTATCCTCCTCCTGGTACTTTGCAGACAAAGTGGGGACAAAATGTAAAAAAAAAAAAAAAATGGCGGTGTGATGCATAGGCCAGAAGAAAAGATCAGAGAAAGTTTGTTTTTCATTGTGGGTTCTTTGGTGTTGAATATTTGGATTATAAACTTGGGTTTTACTGAAGTGATTTACGTGTTGGTATCTGGCACTGTGAAGCTTACGTCATTGTCATGTTAAAAAAAAAGAAGAAAATAAGCCACAGACTGAATTTTATGTCATATCCACTGATGTTCAGTTCTCATAAATAAAATTATTTAGCTGACAGGTGGTGGAGTTCAAAACGTAAAAACCTCAAAACACACACACACACACATTGATGTGTAGATGTAATACTCATTGCCTGTAGGTGGCACATGTGTGAAATTGCAGCATTTGTTTTCTCTCCAGTAGGTGGCGATATCAAAAATATCTCCTTCTGCGTTCCTTGTGAATCGTTGTGGCTTTTACTTTCTTTCCACAAATGTGGAACGGCTCTGAAAATGACTGAACAGCTCCCCCTTGTGGAGAAGTTGCAGCTTGCTAATTGTGAATGAGTGAGTTTCTGGGTGAAAAACAATCTTTTTACTCGGTATTTCATGTTTGTGTCCAGCTACAGGTGAAGTTAAAGCTAATAAAGTGGACTTCCTGGGTATGAGTGTGGACAGCTCAGCTGCCTTAGCTGGCCAGTGGGTCCTGTTGGTCATTGGCCTGGTCCTCTTGCTCGCCACCATCCTGTTGGCCTACAAGTACAGGAAGTCAAGAAGGCCTGAAAAGTCCTTATCCACGATGGAGCTCAAGCAAAAGGACTAATCGACAGTGACGGCTAAAGGGCTAAAGTAAGGCCGGACTTACTGTAGCTAACACAGTACCAACCTCAATGTGAACATCAGTGTTTTTGTGTACTGTACTGTACATCTGATCAAATTTGCTTTTCTCTTTGGTCTGCCTCCCTATCTAGTCTTGTATATTTATTGTATACACTTGGAGTCAAATTATTATTTTTTGCCTATGCAAAAAGAACATTGCTATTTTGTAATTTATTTGTTATATTTGAATGTTTAGGGAGACAATGTTTTAAAATGAATGTAAAGTCGTTAATTGTGTAAGCATTTTTGAATATTTTGATTTTGTTCCTTTTTTTTTGTTGAATCCTGCATTTCTACAATAAAGACATTAAATATGTATTCTGCCTTTGTGTTCAAACAAGACATCGTAGCAAACACAGAATGTCTCCTGGTAGTAATTGAACCCCAAAGGCTGTTAAAAACAATTTAATTACTTGAAACTGCACAGTAAAAAACAAAACAGAAAACAACAACACCACCACAGAGAACAGAGTTTGTGCATTGGTTTCAGCCCTTCCCTATTTACTCAGAGTCAATGGAGCCTCTGCAAAGGCCACAGTCACAAGTCACAAGAGTAGCTGTGGGCTCTCAGGTAGCACAAACTAGAGTGCTAACACAACACTTAGTCCCATCAAAGACCGCTCGGCGACTGTCTTCTCCCGATCCACTACATCTTCAGTGCTGCAGGTTGGCCACAATGGCGTGGAAACAATCCAAGTGTCAGCTTACTGTCTCATACAAAAATACAAAGCTTAGGGTCAGTGAAACAACAAAGGCCAATGACATATGCATTCATTCAAATAGTCAATTCAACATAACTTGTCACTATGTACAATATACGACATAATTATCTATGCTGGAGTTTACGATACCAACAAGCCTCCAGACAGATACAGTACCATGTATTCTTTAATCCAGTGTTGTGACTCCCTGTATGCGATATAATTAACGATATTCAGACAGGTTCTTTACTGTAATAACACAGGACAGTGTAATAAATAATAATCAAGTGTGCTCCCATGATCATCATCATCAAATCCTGGGTAATTCTACATACAAACAAGAACCTACTTTTCAACTTGTTGCAGGGTTGCTCAGGCGACTCTTGCCATGGAATTTAATGTAGGCAATTAAAATATTTCATTCACCAGTGAGAGCCACTTTTTTCTCTGTACCTGTCTGTATTTTGTCAGGGAAGTAATATTTCTACATAGCTTGAAAATCACAAAGTCAGGTTCTGCATACGAGAGCCACAACCACGCACCGACATGCACATCACGTAAAGACACATCTTCACTCGTCACAGAGCGGATTCTGGTCAACATATTTTAAGTGCAGCTGGAAAATGACCTCCAAAAACGACAGATGTAGGTTTTTAAACCTTTACATAGCCTACACCAGCTGACCACAAAGTGATGCCTGGAGACAGAGCAGGAAGGGCATATACAATCACAGAGAAAATCAATGGACTCATTCTTCTGATTAGAGAGGAGAAACAGACATGGTGGCAATAAAACATGACGAATGGCCAGTAGATTTGCTTAGAGGATTCAGAAAGAACAAAATGGAAAGGAATGAGAGAATACATGCAAACACTGAGTAAAAACCTGCAACGTAATCAAAAACAATTTTACAAATTACTCTTGAATGCAACCCCAATTCCAATGTACAACACTGCATTCTTCAAAAATACTTAACAAATTACAATCTCTGAAACAAAAAAAAAAAGTTCAGTATATTGCACTGAAAGAGTTGATGAAATGCACTAAAAGATAAAGAAGTTTCAAATTGAATGCTTTATCCACAGTTGGTCCATGCACTGCAAAGTCCATGCGGCTCGACCGAACCCAGTGCTCTTTGTTTGTCCCGTGCCAGTGTGACAGTGAGTGGTTCAGGGTTCAAGGTAAAGGCCTCAGTAGTAGTAATGCTGCATCTCTGTCCAGCTGGTGATCCAATACTTTTTCTGTGGCTCCTCAGGCTGAAATCCCAGATTGAACTGATAGCGCTCAGCCTTGCGAATTTTCACCCCCTGGTGCTTTGGCATTATCCGGTAGTAGATTGCTCGCTTAAAGAATCCAAGCTGGAGGGAAAAGGGAGAGAGGGAGGTGACATTAAACAGGATGCACTGAAGTGGCAGGGGAGCTGGGACAGTTGACAGGTCGAGAAGAAGATTTTAGGATTCAGAGGCTGAGGAAAATCAGGTTAGGTAACAGAGAAAGCCACAATATCCTACTGAGTAAGATGGAAAAGATGGATGAAGTAGTGAAAACAAAAGTGATAGAAAGCGATCAGCAGCGCCATGCACAGTATTAGCCTGAAAGGGAAACAGAATAAATGTTAGTTACAGTAACTACAAGAAGCTAGTGTAAAGTGAAGAGACAGAAAGTGAAGCGGTAAGTTAAGTGACACCCCAAGCTTAGTGCTGTCATTAAAAGAGTCCATAGAAAATCCATTTGAAGGGGTGTTTTTACCCATAAGCCCCACTGGTGTGTGCTGTCTGGGGACCCATGGGGGCCTCAGTAGTCCTCAGTCAGCCTCTCTGTCTCAGAGGGCTGGATCTTCATCTCAGCCTTCTGGGCCTTGGCCTCATACATCTCCCTCCTGCTGGCCCTCTGGAAGAAGCCACACTGGGGACGGACGAGGAGGAGGAGGAGGAGGGTGCATGTGGAGGGAGGGGTAGGTCAAAGGTTAGACTAATGGCTTGATATGGAGTTTGTAGACGTGAGATGAATGCGTCAGCAGCTATCATATAACCCAAACAGGATGTTTGTACATACGGAGAGATTCGGAGAAAGTCTGTGTCTGCAGATTCACGACATGTCTGTGTACAAGAGCGATGATTTGTATTCTCACCTTCCATAGTATAAGAATAATGATTCCTAGTAGTACAATTCCAGCTACTGCTGCTGAGATGATGATCCACAGCGGGAGCTCATAGGGCGTCTCCACTCCCTCCACTGGTTTTATTTCTACTTTGAACTACAAGAAAGGTGGAGACAGTCAGGTAAAGTCATCGCTATCATCTTCGTAATCATTGTCATCACCATTTACCCACCGTGGTGGTCTGACTGTCCATCCTGATGGTTGGTTTATCTGTAATGAGCTTCAGTGTGGCTTCACCTTTGACCATAACTTCAGCGTTGCTGTAGTCCTGCAGGAACACACACACACACACACACACACACACACACACACACACACACACACACACACACAAACAACATCAGAACATTTTCACATAGAAGTAAAAGGTTGCAACCTTGGAAAATACTATTGAATTACAAGGTCTCTGCCCAGTTTTTGTGTGTGTGTGTGTGTGTGTGTGTGTGTGTGTGTGTGTGTGTGTGTGTGTGCCCGTGTGTGGCTGCAGCTGGTGAACAAACCTCGAGCATTGTACTGTTCCACAAACGGGACCGGACATAAATCTTGGCTGAATCCGTCATGTTGAGCAGTGGGCAGCGAAACTTCACGCATCTCGCTGTCCCCTTGGAGCATTCCTTCAACACACGATGAACACCAACTGAACAAACGTGGACAACTACAGTATTTTGCTTTTGTGGATTTTTTCTTTTTAGGTTGTACAGAAGCTGAATAAGCAGTATTCAGTGCAATAAATCCTTGATACTGTAACTTCTACAGCCTAGGAGCACTGACAGTAAAAGCCAGTTCTGCTGTTACAGGAGTTCAAGGGAGACTATACTATGCTATAGGACATGTGGAGTGAAAGTAGGCCATTGCTGGTGGTATTGAGACAACATGTCTCAACAAATATTGGACGGATTACCATCCAATAATCAAAACATGTAAATTTATCTGCATGTTTCCTTATTATCTACTGTACCATTCAGTTGTAAAATTGCAACAAGTTCTTATTTATTTATCGTGATTACGCTCAGTGTACAATAACGTAACATCACTGTTCATAATGTACTTGGGACATATATGGATATTGTAGTGTCTGTAGTGTCGTTCTGTGTGTCTGCTGAGGGGGAGAGGTCTAACGTGAAGATCTCACCCTGATGATCAAATGTATTAACTTCCAATGACGCGTGAAAGCTTTTCACGAGAGCGCTCAGGCAGATCCTTTTCTTACCAACAGGTAGCTCTCTCTTCGGTGAGTGACCAGTGTGATGGCCGCCTGTGGCTCAATGATTTGTGACGGGGTCATATCAAGAGCATCATCCCCCACGATCTGCCGTTTAGTACGCCTCGGCCCGCTCCCTGACAACTGGAAGGCGAGAGGGAGAGAGAGGGAGAGAGAGGGGGGAAAATGAATGAAGGAAACAGAGGAGACGGAGACATTACATCACAGGGTTAGTAGTAATTACTGGTTTTGATAAAGACATTACCAAATTCTTCTTAGAATAGCATTGTCATTTTCACCGTCTATATGTAGGCCACACGCATTATGATTTTCTATTTGGGGCTCTGTGAGGTTTGAATGTGGCGACACAGATGTTTTTTCCAAAATGTATTTCTGAACAGCTGTGGTTTGGCTCTCAGACCATTTTCACACCACTTTTCTAACACTGACGTTTTACTCCAACTGCTCAGACTGCTTCACTTCACTCAATTACAACCTATGTCACAAGTCTGTACACAGCACAATACACTCAGCGTCAGTTGAGTACAGTCAGTTTTGCTTAGTGTCAGTGCACTTCAGAGAAATTCCTCAAGTGCTCTATTACATTTCCCAAAGGTACCTGAGAAATCAACACTGTCACGCTGTTTTTAGCCGTGCTGCTTTGCTCTAGAGACGGGAACATCTGATATTCCCCTCAGACTCTGCTGTACGGTGTGCTGAGCGTTAATTAGCGGAAGCTACTGCGCTAACATGCTAAAAAATTTTACCTGCTGTGTCATTGTGAGCTTGTTACCATGCTGACGTTAGCAACTACTTCAAAGCACCATTGTGCTTTAGTGCAACCTCACAGAGCTGCTAGCTGTACACTCTCACTGTTGTTCTTTGTCCAAGGCCTTTCATTAGAGCCTCTACCTCTGTTTATTTGCAACCAAGTTTGTGGCTTTTTCAGAAATGGGACATTTTTGGGATGTGCGTATTTCAGGGGTGTGGGCGCTTTCAGGACGTTGTACAGCATGGAAGAACAGAGAACAGAGATAGGAAAGATTGCAAGAAAAACAGGACACGCATCAAAGGTCCCAGGCTGAATATCAACCCAGTCACCTTTTCATGTGGTTTTCCATCTGAATCACTGACACTGATTTGTGCATTATAATCTGTATCTTTAAGCACTTATTTTGGGTTCACAGGTTACCTCAGTTCATGGGCGTAGGTTTGCATATTATATTTTGGGAGGACATAATTGTCACTACTAATATTTGAGTGAACTCGTTGTGTCTCTACCAGTGTTGAGACCAAACCTACGCCCTTGCCTCAGTTTCAATCTGCACACTGTAAGTGGAGTGACGCACATGAAGAAAAGTGCGTATTGAGGGTCTAAACCAAAGCTTAAAACAGAGCCTTACAGTCAGGTTAAGCATGTTGATGACTGGTTCAGGAGGTCTACATTCCGTCTCTGATTCCCCCGCAACGACGACCTTCGTCAGGTACAACAGCCACTTGCCGTTGGCTACCTCAAAGGGCCACTCAAACTCCACAGCCAGGGTGCCCAAGTCTCCCAGGGGCTGACCTCTCATGTTCACCTGGTGGAGAGTCAGACGGTCAGCAGCACAGAAAAAGGAACTTCAGCTGAAATCAAACCGATAGTGTGAAATAACAATATGGTGTAAAATAACAGTCAGAGCTGCACTGTAACTTTGCGACTCCTAAATAGAATCCACCCCATGGTCATGCTTACACCACAAACCATGGCTCACATAACAATCCTTTCCCCACGCAATATTAAACTTCTGAAGAATAAAAGCGTTGGCTCCAAAGACTGGGTGGGGATGAGGGAAATGTGGGTGAGCAGCACACATACTGTAGATGCAATATACAGTCGTGGAGGTCTAATATAGCCTGCGTGGTGAAGGTGACTCACATTGAAGGTGAACTCCACCAGACTGCCCACGTCACTGGTGTTTACCATGGCTGACTCGCCCATCACTGTCCCACCGAAGTTTGTTTGCACCAAGGCGTTTTCTCTGCACAAGGGTGAGAGCGAGAAATGAATGTACACTGTGCGGCTGTGGAAGATAATGTGATGTGACATTCAGTTCCGCGGTGTCCGTGGCATTTCTGTGCTCTTTACTGTATATACACCACGTCACGGGTTATTAGATAATGGGACTCACATGGAAAAGGAAGGGAGGATGGTATTTTCAATCAGCAGGCCCACTGGCACCGGCTTCAGGTCAAACTGTTCACTAACACTAAAGGAACAAACGTTATTATAGCACTGCACACCAGAATGTATGTCCGCAATAACATTACCCCTGACAATTAAAATGCAACTTTACATTTTGTACTAACAAAAGTTGAAAAGTAAAAGAGAAAAAAAAAAAAAACTATTAGGAACAGCTACAAAATGCTCCACTGCAGAATCAAAACTGAGACCCAAATTTGAACAGACGTCAATAAAAACTAGCCTCTAAAGTGCTGTATCACTTTAAAAATGAACTGGTACAATTTATGGACCCTTTAACCGTAGATACAGTATAAACAATCTCAAGCACTTACGTGGACAGAAGCAGCTGGGACTCGATCTCTTGTGTGTAAAGATTAATCCCTGATGTCTCAAACTTGAGGGAAAGTGACACCTGACAATGAAAGCAACGAAATGAGGAGAATCACAAACCAACCTGGGCAGAGGAGAAAAAAGGTCAAACTCTTTAAAAGACGGCTGTTAACACTCACATTCTCATTGGCTTTAAGCGGATTCCCCAGCTCACAAATCACTGTGTTTTCCAAAGTGCATTGTACATCACGGTCCTAAACACACAGTCAGCATATAGACACAGTGAACAGAGCTATGAGATTTAGCTGTTTAAGAAAGTGGGGATGCATGTGCAAGAAGGAGAAAGCAGTGTGGTGTTTACTGCTCTTGTGGAAATTGAAGTAAAGTTATTTTGTATCTTTATGATAAACAAAATGAACAATCTAATTGTGTAATTCTGTGTTTTCAATAAAAGGATTTAAGATCTGGCAAGAGGCACTAACTAATAAATGGACATTTCTCAGTCATCTGCTGCCCTCCAGTGGACGTACCGTTGACCTGACACCAGAGTATCTCAGTGCCTCAGGGATGGTGATGTTGAGCATGGCTTGATGGGCGTCCTCAGCCACCTTCCCCGCGGAAGGGATGTTAGTCACGTTCACCATCAACTCCACTATCCTCATATTGCTGTTGAACTGAAGAACCTGGAATTTGCCCTGCCTGGACACGCAGAACATGTATTATTTAATTATTATATTTTGATCAGTTACTACGTTCACATGCATTTAGCTTAGCATAAACTCTGAAAACAGGCAGAACAGCTAGCCTGACTATGTCCAAAGGTAATTGTATGGTAAACAAATGAGGTATAATGTGTTACATCCCTCTCTCCATTCTTTATGCTAAGCTAATGCTAACCGGCTGCTGGCAGTAGCTTCATATTATATCGTCGTAACTTCTTGTCTAACTCTTGGCAAGAAAATGAATGAACTTATTTCCCAAAATATTGAGCTAAACCTTTAAATGTTTCATATCGTGTGAAATTTTCTTCTGTAGCAGCTTTAAAAACCATTTACAGCTAATGACGGCGTTGTTTTCAGATTTTCATCTCACCTGGGATACGGCTTTTTATCGCTGTCAACAAACTGGGCTCTCAGCTTCAGGTTACTGCTGCATTTGTTGTCTGAGCCACACTCCTTCTGAAAGTTAATCTGCAGGAAATTGAACAAAAAGGATTATATCATACCTTACAGAGGAACTATCACATATACTGTACATGTGCTTCCTTGTGTAAGTTATTAAAAATGTGGTATATGAATGAGGCGTATGCGCCACACCATACCTCAGTTCTTTGTGTGAGTTTCTGCTCCTGGCTCAGGACTGGGAAGAAGTCCAGGTTCTGGAAGGAGCGTCTGGATTTTGGTTTTGGTTCATGTAAGGATATGTTGAGGAAAAAGACCACGGGTTCCAGTTTGTCCCTCACAGGCTCCTGTAAATTCATTTCAAGAATTTAACACTAGACTTTGGCAACAGCAGCTTTTCAGTGAAAAAATTTACAAACGCATGAACGTACACAGCAAGTAACACATTTCTTTTTTTGTGTATTTGTAGAAACCTTACCATTACAAACAGCTTTAGAGTGTGACATGTGCGTTTGGAAGACGGCAGGCTAAGGAGGCCATTATAGGTGTCACCCTTCTCGAAACGAACTCGTGGACTTCTCCTCTCCATGTCCGCCTTCACTGTGTAATTCAGCGCTTTACAAAGTGCAAACACACACAGTACATTAAATAACGCTGCAGCAGGTGTTAACCTGATAATAAAGCAGTTTCATGTAACATAGAGAATTCACATCAGGATCTGTGAGCGGCCAGCGGCCCAGTGTCTCCACACATTTTAACTATAGATATAGATATTGGTTCAAAGTTGCAGCCTTTATTTATGCAATTTATTCATTTACACATTACAAGTCGTTTAAGAAAAGGAAGCCTGCTTACTGATATTTTTCTTGAAGTCTTTGTTTCCATTGCTCAGAGTGAAAGACATACACAGAGTCACTGTAATGCTGTGAAACACAAAGAGACGTTAACAACCATGAGAAGAAAGTGAATGAGCCAGTTTCAGAAAGAGATGATCTGAGACTGTATCTCACCATGGCGTATTTCCAGGACACTGATTAGGGTCCACAATCTTAGGCATGACTACGAAGTCCTTTGTTAAGTGGATGACTGGTCGAGCTCTGCAAACAGTTATACTAGTTATATCATCATCATCATCATCTTATGAAGGAAGTACACATATCTGTGTACTAAATACAAATCTGTATTTCAACTTTTACCAGGTGAAAACTTGAATGTTATCTTTTCAAAAACTGATCTTTTCTTTTGACTTAATACCATTTTCTGCTTGACCAAAGGTTTATCAACGGATTTTACAACGCCGTAGCTCACAGGACTTTCTTGATATATTAGACATTTACTAATCTTTAACAAAATAAAATTTTTCCCCTTTTATCACACAATAATTACATGTTTTTTCTTAAGCAGGGCAATGCGGTCGTCCAGAGAACCAATTAAGATGTCAGGGTAAGTGTTGTCATCCATGTCCATCCCTCCACTGATGGAGTAGCCGAAGGTACGGAATCCGTTATTGCCCACTGTCTTACCCTCAATCACCTAAAGAGGGCAACAATGATACATGAGAGATCAATACAATAAATGTGGGCCCATTCAGATTATGTCTGAAGAACATTCATGGCGTAAAGTCAGATGTTACCTGACTGGGCCTCTCTGAGACTCCCTGTTTACTTCCCATCCATATGTAGACCTTTCCTGAGTCGTGGAAAGGAGCTCCCACTGCAAAGTCTGCAGACAGTGACAATGGAGTGAAATATCTCAAGGAAATGTGCGAAGACAAGCTGCTGTAAACAAAATCAGTATATGGAATATATCAGCCCTCTAGGTGGCAGCATTGCGTCACCTAATGATGAGTTAATTGCTAGCCAAGGCAGTTTTGTACAGCTTTTCAACTGTCTGAAACGCAACAAGGTCCATTACGTTTCCCTGCTGAGATAACTGTGTCGCAACAATGTATAAAAAAAACAATCATGCAAAGTCCGAACCCAATGCTTCCTCTCTACAACAGCTGCATTCCTTTCCTGAGCAGAGCAGTGAATGCACCACCTTTTAGTTCAGTACATACAGGGTGTAGACAAAGCAATGGAAACACATCATAAACAAAAGAAGTCCCTACATTACCATTTCGTAGACTACATGATTTTGTAGCCACTTCTATCAATGAACCCACAGTCTGGAGTTTTTGAAGCTGTGTTTTCCACTTATGTTGCATTCAGAGTCATACCTTGGAATCCATCTTGGTTGATATCACCAATGGCAGCCACTGCAAACCCAAATCCAGAAGCCGACGGACCCTTCAGTACCACGGTGGCGTTCTTCTGGAAAGATCCATTCTCATTCATGAAGATATACACTGCTCCACCATGATCGTTCATACGGTCAAAGTAAAACGGGGCTCCCACAATCAGGTCATTCCAGCTGTAACAGGCAAAGGAAACATCCAAAACTTTACAAAACATTGTATTCCTTAAAATCCCATAGATCCAGCGGGGTTTGGTATGTAACAAAGTTAAGCTGGTTTAACTCCTGCATTAAAGGAGGCACGTGATTTCACCATGATGTCATGATGAACACCTTATCTGAGCTGCTGAAAGGACAGGTTTTCTTCTCTCACCGCGGCTCATGCATACATCATCATCATGCATTCTCTGCATAACAGGGCTTATCAGAGCTATGGAGTATCTAACCATGAGCTCAAAAGATCAAGATACAGTTACAGTCAATCTATTAAAACATCCACACATAACACTCGTGCTTTTCTTCTTTTCCAGCTGTGAATTTAGACTCTTGAGCAGCTTGTGGTTGAAGTTCGGCATCTGATGGAAGACAGTTTGATTCTAAATTAATGGGATGCCATCTGCAATATGTTTTGGTCCTCTGCACTGCAGCTTGATGCAATTATCTTTCCTATAGTTGTAGGATAGTGTTTAGATTTCCTAATTGTACTCTATAAAAAAAAGAGAAGGCTAAAACAGAACCAGGTTTTACTGATCAATTGTGTAGAAACGCACTCGTCATTGTTGAGGTCGGTGACAGCAAGGCTGCTCCCAAAGTACGAGCCCACTTGTTCCCCCCGGATGGTGAGCACCGATTCAATGCCCTTGTCATTCTTTGTCCCAAACACCACAGAGCCCTTGGACTCATCCCTGGGAGACCCTGTCACTACTGTGTAGTCGTCATGGGTCAGCAGCTTCTTCTCTTCGAGAACTGAGTAACCTGTGGTAAAGAGCGTTAGAGATTCACTGTTAAACTGTCATCTGACCTTTGTGAAGGTAATACAGGCCTTTTTTCCAATATCATAATAAAATGTGATACACCTGACGTTCTCTAATGAAAACCATCTTTGCTTTTCTTTTGTTTTTATTCTCTTGTTATTCATACTGACAGCTAGGTTTTCATCCTGTTCCCCAGTGATCTTATAATTAATATGATGCAAAAACACAATGACTGTAATATTCACCCATATAACTGTATCGCTTTTTCAGCTGGCCAAAGTCTTTGCCTATCGAGTCCCAAGCGTTCAATGGATCCGGATCTCTCCATGTTACGTGAACATTTCCTTTATAACAAAGCAGAATCAGAAAACAGTGTTAAAATCTGCTTCACGCACAATGGACAGGTTTCCCAGACAGAGAATAATCCCAGAGTTAGACTAACACTAGCTATTCTTGGATGTGTTTAATCCCTGTCTGTGAAACCTGCCCATTATTTCAATGTTAAGTAACAAAAACCCTCCTTTCGGCATTAACTCCTCAGTGCCCACCTTGCCACACGTAGCTGCCTGTGGCGCCGATGTAGACATCAGTGTCTGTCATGCCGCCTGAGATGCCCATGTTGCACATGCCCTCGAGCTCCAAGTCAAAGCTAGGGTTGCAGACCTCGTAACTGTAAGTCTGCCAGTCATCGTTTGGGTCGTAGGTCAGATCGTTACTCCTTACATAGCACTTCCCTATCATCCGCCGCTGCTCCTCTGTGCCGCCTTGGATGATCTTCACATACCGATGCCCACATGCCTGGACACCAGAGAAGAGGGTGTATTCTAGGATGTTATGGACTGCACAGTCGTTCTAAGTTACAATGTGGCTAAGACAGAAAAAAATGTAAATTAAATGGCCATTAAATTAAATCAAAACCCCAAATAATTCCCTCATACGTAGGACAGCAATTATCACTTCTACAATAACAAAATTCAAGAAAGAAAACAGAAAGCAACTGAAACATTATATGATGTTAGCACCACGCTGCTATATAATACAAAATAAATAACTTCATTTAACTGTAGTCTGTGCTGTACTAACAAAAGCAAAAACATCTAATGAAAATAACACAATAAAGAGGAGGATGAAAAACATTCTTGACGATAAAGTCTGGCAGTACTGGAAATTAAATAAGTATCATATTCTAATGGTTAATTCACCAAAATGTACAGTATGTGTATATTAATAATTAAAAACATCAAAAGAAACATCAGTGTCAACAATTCATATCAAAAGGAACAAAAGAATCCCTCAGGAAAAACATAACCTCTTACTCATGATCACGAACATGACTCGGCATGGCATTTCCTACCTGCATTTGTTATGTCTTGTGTGTGTGATGAGCTGTGTGCCACTCATCTTTGACACAAGATAATTAAATACAAAAGAGTCTTATTTCCACCCTGCATCCCGTCGATGCTGCAGTGAGTGCAGCTGTATACTGTACACAGTACATCACCTGTGACACTGACTAATGGAGTAAAACAGGATGTCATCTCACCAGCACACGTCCCCCCGGCTGGTCCCTCTGACTGGCCACTGTCACGCCCAGCCACATGCCCTCCACCATCTCAGAAGGACTTGCTGTAGATGTGTCATAAGGGTCAGGGTCATGTACAGGGTTTAAAAGGTAACTATCAACATGGAACTACAGAGAAAAAAATACAGTTGAACATCCAGATTACTGAAATGTTTTGTCTTTTATTTAGAGAATAGTATCACCCCCATGTTTCTATTGTTATTTTAGAGTCACATTTTCACCAGTCAAACCAGTATACACTCCATATTCAACCATGTCCAGTCATCCATCATATATATATATATATATATATATATATGTAAAAAATCATCATGATTATGGGGATCACAGTCACAGGAAAACCAACCTAAACAGATCCGCCTGGCTCCTGCCCTGACAGATATTAACCTCAAAAATGTACTGTGACTGCAGCGCCCGTCACTCCAAGCTCAACATTAAAAGAGACGAGGAATCCTTTTATTATGGTTCTTACTTTTAGCCTCCGGCTCGCCGTATTCACCTTAAGGTAGAACAGCGGTAAGTCTATCAGTTAATAACCTTCAATTAAGAAAGGATGCGCTTTCAGAGTTTCATATCCTGAAGCTCGTCGTGTAGGTGCAGCAAATGATCCTGAATGCTACGGAACATGCCAGGGATCAGACCCTGAGACAGACACACGAGCTCTGTTCTCAGTGAATAAAGAGGAAGTTAGCTGATTTTCATGGTAGGTTATAATTTACTGAAAGGGAACTCAACAGTACCTGTATTTGTCAGAAGGAAACAGATTTTCACTCATAGGTTAGTTTCCTTTTGGGAATACACCTCAGAGTGTGAATACAGCTGTATAAATACCTTTTGTGGCTTTAAAGGAACCTTTCGCAAGTCAGAGAAAAATACCCCATAATATGTCCTCAGTTAACTTGCAACAAAGTTCTAACAAAAGCCTGCGTTAAAAACGAATGGCATTAAGTTTGAAATATGTGTTAAGCAGGCAATGGAAGTGGACATATTTCAAACTGGAATAACTCTGTTGATCCTTTAGCACAACCATCTTTTCATAAAGGTCATACTACAACAACAAATACCTACAAAACTAACGCAAAATAGCAAGTGTTAGCCCGCTAACATGCTACACTGCAATTGTGAAGAATGTAAATATTATAGGCTACCTACTAACCTACTGAACTTTAGTATGTCAGCATGCTAATGTTAGCATTTGGCTCAAAGCACCGCTGTGTTTGAAGGCAGCCTCACAAAGCTGCTAGCGTGGCTGTAGTATTATTATTTTTTACATCAATTCTCCTCTCACACTCTCCCTCATCTTGGATTCTGCTAAGGTGCAGAATGCAGTCAACTATACTGAAGCTTTACTGTGAACCTGTACAGAGAAACTCTTCCTCTGTTAAATACCAAAACAACTCATCACATCTGAGAGGTCTGCGCCATGCTTACTTGTGCTGACCAGGTCCATCCTGGTGCAGTCATTGGAGACTGTGGTAAGGGGACAGGAGTACACAGCACCTGTCTCATTGACATTTTGTAGAGATTGGGCTTTCTCCTTGGGTGCCCCTGCAAGAAGCCTGAACACACAAAGACAGACAGAAAGAGAGGGAGAGACAGATAAAGATTATTACCGCTAGATCATATCAGGGTCGTGCCATGGTGTTAGACAACACAGTGCAGAGACAGTATCAGCAACATAAAAAAGCTAGACGATCTCCCAGATAATCCTGCTAGTCTAAACACAGCAACAGAATCCTGCAGGTTCATATTCTAGTACATTCAATATGCACAACTTTTTTTTTTTTAATCCAGCATTTAACCGGAGGACATTTTTTTTAGGACACCTAAGTTAATGAGTGTATTAAACACACAGTACACATGACGTGGGAAGAGCGGAGCAGTCAGAGAATGACCCGTAACAAGTCTGGGCACCACACACACACAAAGACAGACACACAAACTAGCTTCTTGGTGATGGACCTGATCTTTTTGTCCACTCACCCAGACACTCCCTACATCAGCACCTTTTAACACACCACAAGAACTTTGAAGTAGAGGGATTACCCCCTCTGCAAGGCCCTGTGCTGGGACAACACTATTTACTGTCAGCATGAGATTTATTAGCTCCACTTTGTAGGCGGAAGGTGCAGACAGTCTTGTTTTCAGTGTGTGTGAGACGTGGCCTGCTGCACTATGCGGGAAGCGAAAGCAGACAGTAGTGTAGTGGTTTGCGTTGAGCACATTCAAACTTTCTGAAAAAAACCCTCAGACCTTTCTGGTTGAATGCCAACATGATACTGGCAGTGGTGGATAATAAAAAGTGCAAATTGGTGAGTCAAGGTGTTAGTCAAGCTTGTGAGTATATTAACTGCAACTGCGGGGTAGCTACCTTGATAAGCAAGAATAAATACAGATAATGGGTGCAGACTTAAAAGACCCCTCAACAGTACAGTCATTGTGCCTTCAAATCAAAATCATGAGTCAAGCCTGAATTGTTCCAACTTGAAGATGGATTATTTGTTTCTGAGTTGAGTCATGACGGAAGGACTCCGGAGGAACTTGAAAAATGTTGCATAGATTTTGTAAAATCTTGTTCATGGTGAGCTACTCGTGCTCAGAGGTTATCCTCAAGTTATGAGGTGAATTTTCATCCTAATGAGGTGGTGTGCCAGTCTCCACCGCTCCACCACTGCCTACTACTCATCATGAAAACATCTTAAGAGCCCAGACAAATATATTTTTGTTTTGATGCGTCACCTGAACATGAACAGACTGAAAGTTTGGTTTTGCATTGAAAACCACCTTGTGAGTTGGTTTCCTGCTGCTAATCTTAGATTGAATCACCTCATTACTGATTTGAAACTTAACCATATGGGTGATGATAAGATTTCTAATCCTGGTTCATCAGTAGTGGCATGAATTTTACTTTCATCTAGTCTCGTTACACCCAGGATGAAAAATAATTTGGACCAGAATTACATGAAAACGACGACATTACGTCCTCTGACTACAATATAATATCCCTAAACTTTACATTGAATATTTCCAACTGATGCATGAAAAACAGACATCCCCACGCCACGCCTGCGTCATTTGAAACAGGTACAATTATCCCTTCTTTCAGCTACCAGATGTGCATTATCAGCAATGAATCAATTATCTTGCCAGAGTGATGACAACCAGAAAGAGCCAAGATGGCCTCCGTGGGCCAGCGGTTTTCAGCTAGACTGGGAGGAAGTGGCCTCGGTTCAGGTAATCATTCATCAATGTAGACAGCATCTGAGATTCCACAGAGGTTTGTAGACGTTAGTAGGACCGGTAGATATGTGGAGAATCAGGGCCACGGAGTCCCACTGCGAGTGTGTGGAGGCCTACTCTGTAATCTATAGTGTGAGTGTACAATAAGCACATGAGCGGGTAGGTGTGTGTTTTCAGTTTACATGACTTGCCTTTCTTCTACTTCCATACACATTAAATCAGAAGTCATGGCCACCCAATGTGTTTCTCAGCTGTAAGCGGCACAGAGTGTCTCCAAACACCAACTTACAAGGTTAGCCGGTCTTGTGGGAGAAAACCAAGCAGCGCAAGAGAGAGCAGGAAAGAACAGGGTCAAACCAGAGGAAAAGCAAAACTCTTACAAAACACTTAGAGATCAGTTAGTGTGAACTTTGCTCACATTGAATAGAAATTAAGAGGAATTGGAGCCCAAAGTCCAGTGCTAATCACGCATGCTTCGGGAAGGCTTGGCCTTGGCTTCAGGAAGTGTTTTTCTGTAGCAAACCAGACAAAAGGATCGACCTCATAAACATACTCACCGTCGTCTTACTGTCTCAGCAGAGCTACGTGGGGCCACCTGTGTTTGTTGTGGAAATTCAACACTGCAGATTGATGCCACCAGGATTGACATACAGTGGACACACAGCTTTACAACTGAGCTGTGGCATTTTCAGCCAGAGTAAAGCTGGTGTTACAGTTTTATGGGAAACACTTCAACCGAGGGAATAGTTTGATTATTTTGGTAAATACACCTATGTGCTTTCTTTGCGGAGAGTTAGATGAGACGATTGATACAGTTCTCATGTCTGCACGCTAAATATGAAAGTGTAGGCAGCGGCCAGTCAGCTTAAAGGCAGGGGAAACAGCTAACATAAAGTCTCTTTGCTGCCATAATAACAGAATACCATTCTTTAAATTTGCAAAACATAGCCAGCTAGATCAAACGCTATCACTAGCCTGTCCTTCATTTCGCTGTCGTCAGTTGGAATCAGGAAAAAAACAAACTGTTTTTCAGATTTTTGGCCTCGGGTTCTTCAGTTTGGATTTGAAGGGATTTCTGTCTCAACCCATGCGTCAAAACGACCAAAACCTGAGTGACAAACAGTTGACTCAGCCATGACAGCACATCTAATTTCCTGTCCTGTTCCAAACGCAACAATGTGTGCTCTCCTCCTATGTACCTCCCTGCTCATCACCTCCTCATAAACATGCTGTCAAAGGCCCGGGGAAGGGAAGGGAAGGGGAGGGAAGAGGGGCTGCTACATTCCTCCTCTGAGGACATGTTGAAATTTGCCCCCTCTCCCTATGAAGTGATCCGAACGACTGGCTAAACCAAACATTTACTGTGGCAAACACACCCAGCCAAGGTGAGCGTGGCTGCATTCCTCTCTGAAGAAGGGAGTTAGGTGAACTGCTGCGTATCAGCGGTGTTTAAGCAGAGGTAAGCTCATCTGGTCATCTTAATCAGCGCCGACTGAGGGCAGAACACAGGAGAGGAGCGGGAGGAGGTATTAAAAAGGGAGTGAGCGGCAAAGGAAGAGGGCAAAAAAGGGTGATCGCTCCTTGTCAGGTAGATTCTCATCCTCTCACCTCCTACCTGACTATTTCTGAATAACCAAACTAAATTAAAGATAACTCAAAACCTTTTGTATGACATTTTCTCCTTCATCTCATAGGCTTTTTGTAAGACAACAAGAAGAGACAATAAGCAGGGCCAGTCAGTCACAGAAGACCATAGCGCAGTCTCATTCATCTTCATCTGGATCCAGTCTGAACACGATCATGATGACACGTAACTGGCACACAACCTCTCACCCTGCTGGCTCTTCCCTGTGTAAATACTCATGAAAGGGAAAGTGAGTGGGTGACAAAGAGGCCGAGATGGAAGAAGGAAATTGGAGTAAGATTAAGAGCAAAAGCAGGAACTTAATGCTTCTACCTTCGCTCCAAGTGTGCATTTATGTACTTGTATACTTTTGCAGTATGTAGCTGTGAGTGTGTATGAGTAAGTTAGCCGTACACACGAGATTGATCATCCGTCCAGATACAGCTTAGGGCAACCTGTTTGTCACAGGGTGCGGCTGTGGCCCCCAGGGCAGAGAAAAAGAATCTAACCTCAGCCTGTGTTTCACTATCAGAAAGGCAACTCCTTTACCTCTGGGAAAGATATGCAATATAAACAACACATGATGTAAGAAGTCACAGTTAGTCAGATTACTCTATATTACAGTAGTTACAATTTTTTCTATCTTTCTACCAGTGTCACTCCCCGTATAATACAGTATGGAGAAGTAGACAAATACTGCGGGCGATGATATGGTAAATCGAGCCACATCCTCAGGATGTGGATTCTTAACAACACAACGAACACAGTTATCTGATCCAGTCACGATGCTGCTCTGATGCATCATGTAGGGCAGCCCCAGGTCTACCTCCTGTGCAATTAAAAATGTGATGCTTCAGGCTGCTTTTGTCAGACCCACTGGAAACAAGTAGACACACGCAGCTGTTGCCCCTGGTAACGAGGTGTTGTTGTATAAGGATGGGGATGGACAGTTCTGAGGAGTTTCAGTGATGTGAATGGGAGACGGAAGTTTTAACTGTTGTATGGTTTTTTTCTGGCAATGCATGAACTCTCTGCACACGAGACGGTTTGTCATTTTGCCAAACGTTGTTGCTGCTTGTGAAAGATTTGATTCAGGCCCTCGAGTGCGTGTTCACAGTTTGATAACATACAGATGGAGCCCACGCTGGCCTCTAAATGAGAGCACACAGACCTGAAAAAGGGGAAGGTCTTTATACTGTATATACAAGCAGTTTGAGTGACAAATATTTGTGAGAAATAGACCTTAGCCATTACTTTATCTTACTGGTATTGGTTATTTTCTGTGTAATTAGATACGGCTGCTTGTTGAAGAATATAAGTGGAATAAACAAGCAGAATAAGAATAAAAGTGGTTTTCCTCTCATTGCAGCAGATACAGGTAAGGAACAGACACATAAACACTATTAATCCTCACCCTTAATCCTTAATCCATTTCACACACAGATATACAGACGCACTCACCTACACTGTATCCTCAGTATTTTTCAGAACGGTATAAAGCTATTGCACTAAAAGCAACTCATTTTGATTCCGGGGAAACATTGCCACTTAGACCCACTAAGTAAATAAATGGAGATAATATTGAATGGAGTGACTCAATTTGAAGATTGAATTAAGCATGAGAACAAGAGGAGACCAGGGCTGCGATCTCTTTATGCTCTAGTGACGGTGTAATGACTTTACTGAAGGATGAGAGGATGAGGTTTATATAGACATGGTGTGTTACAGTGTGGTCCACAATTACTGCGCTGACGGTAAGAGCACGTAAAGTCGTATGATGAACGTGTGTGTGTGTGTGTGTGTGTGTGTGTGTGTGTGAGTTTCTGCCTGTAACTGCTCTGCTCCTGGTGTGGTTTCATTGTACTACAGCAGCACTCTGATAAATCCAGTTCTTTGTAATTCCAGGAAACACTCTCACAAAGCAGTAGGTGGGGTGGGGAGAACGAACATTTCTATCAGGCTATTCACAGTGAGCACGCCTTGCTGTTAACACACTAACTCCAGTGTGTGCCTGTACAGAACATGGCTCACGGATGAGTCGTCTCTGGACAAACAGCGACCGGACGGTATCGACCTGCTGCAAGTAGAACAGTGTTGGTCACTCAGACGTGCCCTCACAGCACCTGTGCTTCTCTGGGCGTTCACGTACTGTGTAACAATATATATGTATATAATCACTAAGATATCAATAAGGATATTTATATATCAAGACAAATATGCAAATTAACATCAAATAATCAAACTAATCTCTGTTCCACTGTTGTGCAACTACAATTAAAGCTTTATCCGAATGATGAATTTTGGACAATATTTATTTGTAGAATAAAATCTTGTCATCACAATATGATTCAAATGAAAGTCAATAAACAATAACATGGAACTATCACACATCCCAAACAACAGCATCCAACTACAAAAATGTAATCCTCACAACCATCTGCATACAGCATGATCTACATTAAGGCTTTACATCGCACCAAAGGGAAATAAACCTGCACTATACCTGTTGTATTAAGACAAATCCTTCAGTACAACTGTCAGAGGGTGTAAACTAACAGAGCAAACATGCACAGAGTGAAAGGAAGTTGGTGGTGATTTGTGGGCACACCTGCACAATCATATACGCACCACTGAGGGCGGTTGTGGTTCAAATGTAATCTCACAAACAGCAGCCCATCACAGTCAATCTCTTCTTTTGTTTCTAAAAGACAAAATGTTTGTTTTTTTAAGTTCTTGCCCTTCAGTTCAGCCTGGTATGACTTTTCATACTGTCGCTGTTGATGGAGACGCAACAGATTTTAAACAGCGAAGCAGACTATGCATAGAAATTATAAAAAGAGGGAATGAAATGCTGACATCAATCTGATAAATTGTAATTTAGTCCTAAGGAAAAAACATATGACAGATATGAAATGCAGTGCATGCATTACTGCTGATCTGAAGAGGAAACGGCACAGAGCAACTGGGTAGTGTTAAATAAAATGAAATATTACTGTCCCCCTGTGTTCTAGATAGACACACATGAAGGCAGGTCTACCAGAGTATCTCAGCTGGGCAAACATCCTGTTTGAAGCCCACCATCTGCCATGGGTGAAACAGTAACAAGAGAGCAAACTCATTTAAACCCAGTGTGACAAATTAAACATGGCAGGTCATCCCCTGATAATAAGCTAACTCACTTTTCATTAGCAACGAGTAAAACCTGACAAGGACAATGCCATGTTGGCTCATGTCTGTAGGATGGTCCGCTTACTAAGCCCACCCAGTGTCTGCTGTCGCTGGATGAATGATGTCACCCCCCCCCCACACACACACACCGAGCTGACAGGGAGAAATACACACAAATGTATGCATGGAAACACACACACACACACACACACACACACACACACACACACACACACACAGCTGGACGCCACACCAGCACACATCCATGCTGCAAACTCACGCCATGCAGCTATAGAAGAAATCACCAGAGACTCACAGTATCAGTAACAGTGTTCCCATTAACATTTGACCCTGCTGTACATACAGGGTGGGGGGGGGTGGGGGTGGAGGGGGGGTGTGGAGGGGAGGGGGGGTTTACAGGTGGACTACCTCACAGCTGTAACAGAGCTGACTGCAACACTGTTAGCGTGCCTGCATGGTGCCAAGTTTTCGCTCAGATATTACTCTGCTTATATAAAAGCAGAGCGGGTATGAAACATCTGTTTTTGCTTGTTTTCACCTGCCGGGAAAATCTCACCAGATTCTACTTTTATTAGCAAACTGTGTAGAAAATAGTCAGAGGACATTTTAAAAACCATTTTCAGCAGGTTTTGTATTTGCAATGACAGACAAACACTGACTTCCACATTCACATGAACAAGTGTAAACCAACACTTCACCATTTCCCCTTGATGGTGATAAATGGGATCAAGAGAGAAAAGAATTGAAGCATGTCGTTTTTCTAGCTACAGGTAACCCTCATTAGCCCAGAGGCCAGCTACGCCAGCTTCTTTTACATGCCGTTTTGGGGCATTTGTACAACCAGGGGAGAGAAAAAAGGGATCTCTTACAGTTTTGTTAGGATAGAAACAGTCTTCACTGCAGGTATTTCCAGTGAAAGCCCCACCGTAGAGAATCTCCTCTGTGGAGATTAGCAGGAGGCCCGGGGTCCCGCTGGGATCCATTTCAACACGTTATTAGAAGCTGTCATTCATTCTGCCGCTACACAAAATGCAACTCATGCCATTACCAACTGATTGGATACAGGCAATAAACAGCTTAAAGATCAGGGCCAGTCTCCGTGGACAAACTTGCATGTAACTTTAGTGAGGTCTGGTGCTGCTGCAGTGGCTTGGCCTGAAACCTTTAATAACTCCCAACAAAACTCTTTGTTCACAACAGCCTCTGGATTTTCTGCCTGTCTGCTGTTTGAGACAGTTTTTTATTTCATAGTTTTTACTGCTGGGATACACGTTTATAAAGGATTTATAAGATGTAACTAGTGGATTTTGGGCCCACTGGTAGGTTGGTTATGGCTTTCTCTCTTGCTAATAAGCCATCCTTTCTTTAATCGCATTAATCATTCATGAATTACAACTCACGGTATAAACCCTCTGTGAGTAAAAAAGCACCCGACAATAAGAACAATAACATTAATGCCAAACTGACTGACTGACCTACCAGCTAAATATTATTGTATTGCTTAATATACTTGAATCTCTGCTCTTTCAGTTTAATCCTATCAAATCAAACAAATCCAACATATTCATACTATCATTATTTTTGTCATGTGACCAGTAATAAGTAATAAATATGAGATATACAATATTTTATGCTGTTTACTACGCATTAACATAGTAAAAGGAGTATTATGTTTTAATAAAATATAGTTAGCTGCAATACATCTTCAACAGATCGAAAACTAAATTCAGTGCATATAGCAATAGCAGGACAATGTAGAAAAAACTGTAACTTTTCACACAGACACGTCAGTAACAACAGCCACAGCTGGCTTTCATGTAACACATGTATGAGGGTCCAATGGACAACACGGGACTCTTATCTGAAAATGTTTCACTGTGGCACGACACTAGTGCTCTGATAGTCCTACTTCACACACAAAGCCCACTAGTATTCACATGACAAGGAATGTTGGATCATGGCCAAGTTGGACATACCCACCTGCATCATTTACATGAGCCTGCACTACAGAATGTAATGTCATATAATGCATTAAGTCATTCATTTGAAGTTATACTTCCAAAATCTACTTTTGAGTATCAGTGCTGGGAGTACTCATTCAGTGTCTACACTGGCTCAGATATTTAAAGTTCACAGTACCGCTGAACGGCTTTTCAGAGTTCACAGCCCAGCACACAATACAGCAAAAATACCAGGGTATACACACATTCATACTTCTTCCTGCTGTGCAAACCCACAGCCACTGGAAAACATTGGAACTGACATGAATTGAAGCTGTTCTCTACAAAGTTAAGGGAGCAAATGTTTTGGATGGAGCTTCACCTTGGTGTCGTTCCAGGGCACTAATCCCTGTCTTTAACATGATGAAAGTTAAAGTTTAATACTAGAAGATTACTATGCAGGTTCTCTGCAGCACACCATCCTCATCTGTTGCATTATTGTTCACTTTGCAAATCAGATACTTAATTCCATCACTCTAAAGAAAAGCAGAGCCTGCGCCTGTGCAAACTGAACATCAGACTGTTCGTGACTATAAACCTTACAGCAATTCGACCGGTCTAATCTGCACGTCACAGCAGAAACGCGAAGGCCCCGTCAAATTAAATGGCTGACTTTCATGGCCTCAGGCCACAGCAGTCAGACAGAGATGAGCTGGAAAAGCAAAAGCACTTCAACTCTGATTAAGTATTCATCAATCAGAGGAATTAAATTCTTTTACTCAGGTTGCAGAGGTTCCCATCTATAAAACAAAGGGTTTTTGTCTGCAGAGGGAACAGAATGAGGTTAAATTCGAGAGTTTTGGTAAGATTATACGTGTTCCTCAACAGTCCTCAGAGTCATCATTCTCACTCCTGTCTTGTCTCAACCTGAAACCTGCCAGGTTGTGACTGTGCAGAGAGCGGTAATACATTCCAGGCATACCATGGGGTCAGGGGACTGGAAGAGCCAATAGGTGGCCAGCTGACTGCCCAGTCCCTCCTCCCTGCTACAGCAGAGAACAAAAAAGCCCTCTCAGGAAAAAAAAACCTCTTGGAGACCTTAAATGGGGTGATTCAAAGAGAATGGGAGTGGAGAGGTGAATACCCTGTACAAATTGGCCTCAGGTAGCTTCTAGATTCTTCAGGTGCGGCCCTCCCACAACCAAGTTGGTCTACTAATTAGTCATATACACCCCCCCCCCCCCCCCCCCCCAGTTCAAAATAATTTTTTTAAATTGCTTCAGCCGAGCCAAGATACACTTCTAGATTCAGACTAATTGGATAATAGTCTGCATCTTAAGAGGTTAAGAAAAATTTTTTATTGCACTCACTTAATTGCACAACTGGGAGTGGAAACCTTCTGCCTTGACTTTTATCTTAGACTCTGTCTGACTAATGCACGCACAAAAGGACAGCCTCTTGGAAACATGTACATGTTCATCATGTCACGACTGGTTTATATGCCAAGGTCTTGCATTTTTTAAATATTCACACTCCAGCTCGCACCAGTAATGAGAAAACCTGTGAGAAACAGCTCTGTGGTGCAGTGAGACAAATCTGGGGCCACAAAAGAAGCCAGACGACACAGAGGAAACAGACAGGACTGTAAAACCAGCCCAAACATGGGACACACTATCAGGACGTTGTTACTGTATATGTCTTAACAGAATCACAGAGTACACGCACAGCGAGGTCTGAGTACGGAAAGACTGTCTTTAGTGAGCATTGGTGTCTCCACAGATTACAAGCTCAGGCTGATGGAGAGGACACAGGTGAAGCAGGAGGCACTGCTGAAGGAAAAACACATACTACACTTGACACATTTCACAAGACACATTTTTTTTCTCATGAAATTCAGAATAAGTGGGAGAGGGTCACAACCACACCGAAGGGGAACGTTTAACAACTGTACGCTAAATAGGAACCTACAGCCAGCAGCAGGGCAGGTTCATGGTGAGTTAGTGTCAAATATATATCCTTATAAAACAGAACTGCAGCTGACCAATGAGGCTTTTTACAGACTGTTTTTCCCTATAGGCCTTAGAGTCTCATTACCACAGCCATGTGCTCCCCTTCTTGGGTTGCAGTCTGTGGACAGTGACTCCCTCCCTCTGGGGACAGGGCCATGATGGCACATTGATCTTGTGTCAGATGGACACTGCTATCAGTTCTATTAACTGGGGAAAATCTCTGCACTGCACATCAATCCACCCGTTCACAGAGTAGGCAGATAAGCCGTACACGCAGATTCACTTCACTGGGAGACAAGACAGAGGAAGTGGGCCCTTGTTTGCAATTTTCTTCCTGCAATATTCTTCAAAGCAGAACGAGGACACAGATAACAAGTTATGAACATGCTGTGTGATCATGGATGCGGAAGGATGGGGGGGGGGGGGGGGGGGGGGGGGGTACGGCGGTAATTGGCTGAGGGAAATCCTACCCTAAACAATGATACAGTTTGAGGAGCTTTCATTATAGACAGGAAAGATGCACAAATTCTTGTCCTCGAACATGAACTAGTCCTAAAAAAAAAAAAAAAGCATTTACTTTTATGTAAATCCTCCCAAACACTGTTAAATCCACACGAGCATTCATGTCATTGGTAATAACAACCTACGAGTGTTACAGGCCAATGAACACCTTTACTGCGAAACACAAGCTCACTTGTGTCTTAGGTGAATGTAATAGCCTGAGGATAGGTGGAATGAAAGTAGAGCAGGCTATGTCAGGACTTTCTGTGCATTCCTTCCACGCTGCCTGGATATGTTCACTGAACTCCTAAATGCACAGTATTAATACTTAATTTTCCCATGGCATAATAACATTGAGTCACTTTAGAAGCTACAGCCCAGACAAGCCCCCAAGCTGCTGTACAGTTCACCTGATGCAGCTGTTTCACCCGCAGCTATACAGTCCAGTTCAAAGAGGTGTGTAATGGGAATTATGACGTATCTCATTCAGCCATGTATGCATTTTTAACAAGAGGAGTCAGTCAAGGTTGGGGAAAAGATTGCTGCAGTGATTGAATGGTAGATGAAGGACAGAAATGTCAAAACAAGAGAGAGAGAGAGAGAGAGAGAGAGAGAGAGAGAGAGAGATTCGCGTAAAACTGAAACACTCAGTTTGACGTCTGTTTGACGTCTGATGACTGAAATGCACGACGTACTAACTTTATTCATAATGACCCAGGTAACAACCTCCGACGGGCAAATTACAGCGATTCCTCCTCTCTTACGACAGAGACACAAAAGGCTGCAGAAAACATATCTGACACATTTTGATTTGTATTGTCTCTGAGGATATAGGCCTAAATACATCCGCAGGGACTTGAACCGCTCCGGTATAACAGGTGGACTTCAGGAACTACTTTTCGTGGAGAAAAGGAAAGTGTGTGATGCGAAGTAAACCCTCCGAAGCGTTTAAGGAGTGTGTGAAGTGCAATTTACAAACGGGAGATATAGGTGTTAAAACGCAACATAAAAGGCTGTACACTCCAAAGGCTTCATCGCGGGGTTTTTAGCTCAGTGAGCGGACACAATGGTTGTTGTTTTTTTTCGTTACGCCTCCCGGTCTAAAGCAGGTGCGCAGCCGGTTTGACTGCGGACATTATTTTAACCTCTGAATTAAAAAAAGAAGTGGAGTATTTGTCTTTGACATGCGCAGCTGGTGACTTACAGGTATTTTTTGGAGCCCCCCGTCTGTTGATGCAGAGCGACTGAGAATCCAAAGAAGCTCCCTTTGGTTTTCCCCTCTTTGATCACAGGAAACCGTTCATCTACATTAAATCCGGTGCAGGTTGGCGTCCCCTGGTACACAGCCAAAACAGCGCAGAGTAACAGTCTCGGAGACATTGTTTAGGCTGTTTTTGCCTCCTAAGTGCAATGGGCTTCCCGCAGATCCACGATCAGCGTGAGTCCGGCACGGCACTCTCCCGCACTGAGCTCCAACAGGTAGACTGCTGCTTCACTGAGACCTCCCCATTGAGAGCCGCCTGTGCCCCCTCGCACTCAGAGTGTTACTGCCGAGGTGTCGGTGTCTGCCTCCCTCTGCCTCCCCCTGCTGCCCTCCCTTGCTCTCCCTTCCTTCCTCGTCGCCCTCCACACCCATTTGAAACAAGTGCACTTCATCGCCTCAGCATTCAGTCCGTGGATCTGCGGTTAGCCGTGTGAAACCGTCGTCTCTCTCTTTCTCCCTCCCTGTCTGCTTCTCTGTTTCTCACACGCACATTTTCCACCTGTTGAAGCTCTGAACTCACACTGGAAGGCAACACAATAACTACAACTGAAACTATTATTGATGAGCGTATTTTGTCAACAATATATTGAAAACAATGCTGGAAATAATGCATCACAATGCCACTGACAGGAGCATGTACAGTAAAGCTTGTTGTAAGCTACCATATGAAGTTACTGTTTGCAGGGTAACTCTGTACTGATGGCTATTCATTGTATACAACATCTGACTTTTTGGAAGCTTAAGTTTAATGTAAAAAAACAAACAAACATTAATTTTCTTTCAATTTTTTGCTTTATTAGCAACATCAATTTAAACAACAATTTAAATGTAAATTCACATCATTACATGTTACATGTAAGAAACATCAGGACAGAGATAGATTGTGGGAAAGTGTCTCCTACTCAGAAATATTAAACTCAACACCTTCAAGAAAAAGCACTGAGAAGCTTTTTTTAAACTGAATTATCAATGTTTTAATTGAGTTACCTCAGTGCAGGATATTTGATGTAGGAGGGTCTATATCATGGGAGTCAGCCCCCCTGATAAAAGACTTCCAAGCCCACTAATAGACGCATGGCCCGCCCTCACATGAGCACTCTTGTGACAGCAACCTCCCCCCCTGCTCCCCTGCCTATCGCTCGAACTTCTGGCTTCCAGTGGGCAGTTCATTAAATCCTTAATCCCCTTAGAGAGTTCAAGGAACAGGCCAGAGTTTTTAAAAGTATCCTTTCCTTTCCATGAATCCCCCTCTGTGCCCACTTTTTCTTTTTTTGCCCTGTCTTTCTTTGGAACCCCCTGGTGTCGAGAGACCAACTGCAGCTCCCTCTCCTCCCCGTTCGCTTGTATCTCCACAGACAGTGTGCGATCTTTCATCATGTCGGCTTTATTGGCTGACTCCTAACTAAAATCTGGCATCTCTGACCTCTTCTAATTGATGAGCTGAGCTCCCACTCTGCATCTCACCTCACGCTCTCTCCTCCATCCCAAGTGAAATAATGTCCAATGGGGAATGTAGTTCACTGTGCACATTCCACTGACTAACTGCAAATGCTTTCTGTGTGCTTCTAGAAACACTGCCTTCTGTGTTAAGAGGGATTGATGCTCGTAAACACGTTCTGCTCAGGTGTTTCTGTTTTAAAGTTGTCATTATATGGGACCCAACCTTTTGATTCCAGGAAACAAAAAGTATGTATATAACAAAACAAAGTGAAAACACACAGAAATCAGCAGGTAGGAGTGGAAAACAATACAAATCTTCCTTATAATTTAATGACCCTGGATTGTACATGTGAACTCCTTTTCTTAGTTAATCCAGGCTTAAACTTTGTGTCATCATTTCACATGTTATCATGCAAGTGAATGCTTTTCAGCCCAAAGGTGAGCGCACAACATGCCAATGTATACAGTGTCAACATCCTGTTGTGTTCTTATCAAGGCATGCATCTGGCACAGCACTGACACTGAACAGATCCTTGCGATTGTACAAATAAAGACAGATCTTGGCTGCCCTGACTCGGCACTAGACAAATGTCTTGAGAGACATTAGCAGAGGGGAATTTAAAGCAACCAAACCACAATAGAAGAGCAATCTGACCTCCCCACTTATTTCGTTCTGTGTGACCGGTTCTCATGCAGAGTACCTGATCCTTAACCCCTCTAGGTCTTAGACCCACCCATCAACAACTGAAAAGTGTCACTCTTGAAAAGTGACAAGGGATACTGACGAACAATGTTCTTCTCTAGAGTAGTGTAGTTCCACGAGGCATGTAATTGCAGTGTAAAACACTGTTATGGCTCTATACTCATACTAGACCTGCTTAGTAATCAGAAAGTACCAGAATCTGTATCTGATAACTTTTCACACAAGAGTAGAGTTCCCTTTCAGTCCCTGCCCAGAAGAGAGAAAAAAAGTCCCAGTTCTGGCCTTTAACTGTGTATTCCCCAGACCCAACTGTAAACCAACACCAGCCATGGGGACAAAGACCCGAATGCAGTTGCTGCTGCCCTCGGAGTCCTCTCTGCTCTGGAACCTTCCAGTCTTAGCCCACACGACACACATGGAATGTAATTTGCAATTTATCTCCCAGTTTCCTGTTTTTTTCCTTACCAAACCCACCACCATCCTCCCCCATCACCATACACCCTCCTCCTCCTCCTCCTCCTTCTCCTCCAGTTCTTATTATTCCAAGGATTTTCTTTCGGCCTCACAATATCCACAATTTAATTGAGTAGGTTAATCCTACATAATTATAACATGTTCCTGCTCAACTTTCCTGCTGCATTGTGGTCCGTCGTATATGGCGAATGGCTCCTCAGAGTCCTCTCAAGGCATCCTTTGAAACGGAGGGCTGATGGGATGGGGTGGGTGAGTGGGATGCTATGTGGAGCTCCTGATGTGAATGTGTGATAACAGAAATGGACATGCTATTGTAGAGCACTGTGGAGAAAGCAGAGCGTCAGTATGTCCCATTATAGTCCCATTATGCTTATCTTTGCTAAAATTACACAAAAATCTTCAGCCAGTGGGTTGGAAAAGAAAAAGAAGAAATCAATGTGGGAACCGCACAGTACAGCCTTTTAATCATGAAAATAAACCAGGCATCAAAATAACTAGATGTCAGCTCAGCATTGAATTTCCATGAATATTAATCCACATTAGCTAAACTTGACATACAGAGCAGGACATTGGTTGAATTTGAAACACAGCACGCTCTCACGCCGAGTCCTTGCTGCACAGCGACGACAGAGCCAGCCGTTGCCATGGAGCTGGGAGTTGCTATGAAGCCAGTATGTTCTGAGTGGTGGTAGCGTCTGTGGAGGAAGACAGTGTGGTCTGTTTAAACTCCAGCCAGGACTCTTGCTGGGCTCAGATGACCTTTCACAGGAATAAAACATGATCTACTCAGTATCTGTCCACTAAAGCAGGAATTAACCACAGAAAGATACGTACATTTACATACATGCACACAGCAATATGCATCTTTATAGCAACATTGGACCTAATATGTTGGTGCTATATAACAACTGGCCTGATGTTATATGATATCTCTCCATAATGTTCCATAAGTCTCTGTTTCATGACTTCTCGAGGTTGCTGAGCATTTGTTCTCCCAGTGTTTGCATACATGTGTACAGTATAGACATAATGTGTGTGTGTGTGTGTGTGTGTGTGTATGTGTGGAAATATCTGTGAGCATATGTTCACATTTGTTCATCTGGGTGTGGGGGCTGTATGGCAGCATCCACATGTGCGTGTACTTGGAGTGTTTGGTGTGTGTTTGGTGTGTGTGTGTGTGTGTGTGTGTGTGTGTGTGTAGCAGGAAGGAAATGCAGCAGGGGTTTGAGACCCACACAAGGTCTTGCTGTTCGTCAGGTCTCCAGTTCATGCTTATGTGGAGGAATGTATAGCCCAAGGTGGAAGGCGTGGCTCCGAACACTCTCCCACTGTCCAGTGACACCTGTTTTTCAGCTTAGCTTTCATGCAGACAGATAGAGTGATGGGAGACAGCAGGGCATAGTCACTGTGTGGTGGAAACAAAAACAGCTGTTACACAAATTCATGTAATAAATGTAATACCCCAGGCATGACAATGAGCTTTCCACGGTTTGTTTTTCTTTTTGTTCAGGGAATAATTTGACAATTTGGAAATGAGCTCATTTCTTGCCAAGAGTTAGATGAGAAATTTGATACCATACTCATATCTTTGCTAAATATAAAGCTACAGCCAGCAGCCTAGCTTAGCCTTAGCTTAGCTTGGCAGAAAGACTGGAAACAGTGGGAAACAACTCGCCCAGTTCTGTCCGAAGGTAACAAAATCAGACTACCAGCACTTTTCAAGCTGACCAGTTAACATGTTATGTATTGCTTGTCTAATCTGCACAAAATCCAAACTGCAAAAATGGCAATTTTACAAAGGATTATGTGCCAAACTTTTTCTTGGCTGTAAGCGGGGACTTCCTGGCAACCTCACAATGTCAAGACTCCAGGACAACAAACAAGAAATAACTTACGAATTAGTGAAGTACAGACGTGCTGGTATTAATTGATTTTGTTATCTTCAGACAGAGCCAGTGTAGCTGTTTTCCCCTGTTTCCAGTCTTTATGCTAAGCTAGGTTAACTGACTGCTGGCTGTGACTTTCAGTGCAGACATGAGAGATAGCGGTATTGATCTTTCTTTAGAACTGTCAGGGAGAGCTTCATTGGAAACTGTTTGGAAAGTGCAGGTACTTTCAAAAGATACTTGGCAGGTGATTTAGTAGGAGAGCACTGAAGAGGAAACAGAACAAATAAACCGCAGTCTGAGGAGCTTTGAAAGCTAGTTAGCATGTCGGTAGAGGAAGGAAAATGAGAATAGAAGGCACTTACACAAATACCAAAATATTCGCTTCCCCAAAGCTGCCAGGAGTTCCTTCCTTATAGGACGCTGATTGGTCCAAACTGCTGTGGTTCTGCTTGTGAGAAATCCAGCTGCCTCACAAGGTTAAACAAGTGTTATGCCAGAAAGTAATGTTCAACAACCCACAACATCAAAACATTTAAAAAATGTTGGAGGTCATTTTATAACTTGCTAGAGATGCACTTAGAGTTGAGCAGTTCATTCCTCCAGCGGCCCCTCGTCAGTTTTCAAAGCACAAATCACTGGCAGAAAAGAAAATTACAAACAATAATAACAACCTTTTGCAAAAAAAAGTCCTTCTCTTTCTGGAAACATTGCATTAAAGTGATAGGAATGTGTGGTTGGGTTAAGGGTTTACTGAGAGGGAAAATGAAATTGAAACACTTGCTGTTCAATGGTGCCCTCTCAGTGTTTAATCATTAAAAAGGGAGTTCCTTCATGCAGCATTCCTTCCTTTGTCCAAAGAGACACTTCTTGTTAAAATGAACAATTCAATGCAGAGGAGTCATAGGTAAAGAAAGACATGTTTGAGGGGAGGCTGGGTTTCATCTGGCTCTATGCCCAGAGGACTGATAACCTTGGGCATAAGCTCTCGGTCTGAGATATACAGAGGCAATAACCACATTTATGATTCCTCCAGTGCAGCTTTGTTAGTTTTACACTATGTCAGAAAATACAGAAGTTTAAGGGAGTGGTGGATGAAGGGGCTGTCTCTATGGGGAACGACACCAGCCTGACCTCTACCCTGAGCTCAGTCATAACAGGACTCCCATTGAGTTTTTCCATCAGACCACACTAGTTATTGCGATTGGCTGCTGCATGAGCTGGAAAAGGTCACTAGAGCAGTTCACCTTCGTTGAGATTTTCCCCTCCTCCCATGGGACATATTAACTCAGAACTCGATACATAACAACCTTGTGAAGTGCTCACCATCACTTGTCTGCAGTGTTTAACAAGGGAGCAGTTATCTGTCTCTGGGACCTTCTTTTAGAAAGTAGCCTACATTACCTTTATGCTCACACAGCGGGAAGTACAAACACATGTGGCTACACTTCATCCTAGTTAACACTGGAGTTTAAATATCATGACAGAACAGGCTTCGAAATGTCTCTGAAAGTTTCACTGCCCCGTTGACAAACTGGAAAATTATATTCCTATCTACCTTCACTTAATCCAATTGTTAGCAGCCTTGCTATTCTTCACTGTAGATAATAGGTGAATATATGGGGCAGTAAATCTGATGCATGGTGCTGTGACCAAGCCTAATGTAATCTCATGGACAGACCATTGAATAATGACACAATCTGGAGGGTAACTGCAGTAAATCTGACCAGCAAACACAACGCGAGCTCACTCCCACATTGCTCATCTTCCCTCCCTGTGGTAAAGTGAGTTGCTGTGATTTACAATTCTCCTTATAAAGCCTCCTTCCTGTCTGCGCAGCATATAGGCTGTCTGGTTGCACGACCCTTGCAAGCCCCACCGGTCCTCCCTTAGACCTCCTGTAAACACTCTGAGGATTTCTTTTCCTGTCTTTTGATCGACTGTTTGCAGCCAATCCCGAGTAACCGCATGGTGCCACTTTGTTTATGACTGGGCTTGTATGACCTGTAAATAAATGTTGGAACATAAAAGGATGAGGGTTTTTTTATTGGACACATATGTGTTGGTTTTTTGAAAGCTGAACCTGTGGTGATTGTATGTTTGTGGTGAATGTGTTGAGATTTGCAGATGGTTCAGATTTGATTGGTGTTGAAACTTCTGTAATGTTAATAAACTCATGAGGATGTAAGTTTTCTGTTTTCTGATGAAAAAGCAAGAGATAGTATTTGAGGATACTGTTTAACTGTACAATAATTTGCATTAGAAAGACTTTTTAGTTGGTAGAATTGTTGAAATGTCTTTGAAAAGTGGTGCATATCACCCGTCATCATTAAAATTCTGTGTTAAAAAAACAACACAAAGCAGTGTAGATGTCTTTCCTGTGAAGACTCTTATTTGTGAGGGATTTGCGCTGAAGTGTGTGAAAAACTACCGTGGCCATGTGTGTGTGTGTGTGTGTGTGTGTGTGTTCAGGCTCCTCTCAAGCCAGCGCATGAATCCACTCCATCCCTCTCCACTGTGTGTGTGTGTGAATACAGAGCCGTGGCCTTTGTTTCCGACGACAAGTGGAGCTGTACTCTACAGACCTGCACATTTTCCACTCAATTGAATGGCCTCTCTCAGATCATTAAATGGCCATTCATTAGCGAGGGACACTGGCGGGGACTCAGCAGCAAACCAAACACAGAGAGGCCTGTCTGGGGGACATTGTCTCTCACACTGTGGCCTGCAACACTGTGGGTGGTAGTAGTCTTCAAGTGCAGCACCTGAGGTAACCATTGTCATGATGAGAAAGTCCTCGAAGGTAGCTGACATTTTCTTGTAAGTAGGCACAATCCATGCTTTTAATTCATTAATATTTTATAGTTAAATGATAAATAATATCTATTGAAAGATGTTCATCCTTTTGAGCTTTGAGCTTAGGCATTAGAAAGTGACAATTCTCTAGCTTAATGAGAAAAAACGGCACGCCTCTAGCTCAAACGGTCGCTGAGTAATGACGCTCTAAAGACAAAGTGAAAAGGGGACTGAGGGATTCCTGTCTCTATCATGTTTTTTTCTTCTACTGAAACTAGCACGCTAACCAGCTAGGTCTGGCCCATCTCGTCACGATAGAAACTCACTGTAGCCTCCAATCTGCCCTGAAAAGGTGGCACTGCTCAGAGTTTGAATTATAACCTCTATTACTATAAAGACAACGATGGATGAAGCCCTTGTCAAGTTACAATCACGAACACCCGCTCCCGGCAAGCTACCTATTCTAACAGCTGACTCAATACGTGGATATATTTTTTTATTCAAATCGTAATTTCTGTTTTTGCAAGCAACTGCAGAAGAAACCCTGAGGTATCAGTACCCCTGGTTAAGAGCAGCTCCTTGTTTCGTGGAGCAGACTCATGTCTCGCCTAAGGAGACCAAATCCAGCACAAAAACCTGTACAGGAGACAAGGGAGTGGAGGTTGGAGGGAGGGTGCTCACTTCCTGGAGCCATATATTTATGCAGAAACTTAGTCATGGTCAGGTGGATTAGAGCGGCCCAAGCTTTGTTTCAACCTGACTTTAACCTGATTGACTCACTCCACCATATCTGATTTAATGGGTATGACTGTGAGTTTATAAGGTGAAGACGAGAAAACCATCATGGAGTTGAGTCTGTGTAAGCTGAGGAGGAAAAAGTGGGCAGAACGGGAACTCCCAACATCTGCTCTGCTCAGGCATGCCTAGAAAAATGACAGATCTCTGCACAGTGTTAACAAGCCCACCAAATAACTAGGTGTATGTCTTACGCAAAACTTTTCTGTGATTTTCCTCTGTACAAAAGGTTCCCAGTCAAAGGCATTTGAGTGCATTTGTTCAGAGCGTATAGATTTGGTTTATGACAAAACACTCATTTGAATTTAACATTTTCTGATCAATACTACATAATTTACATGAAATTAAAAAGTGGTGTATTGTATTGTTGAATTTTAAGATGTTTAATTTCATGGAAATATGGATAGATAGATAGATTAGAATGAGAAAACTTTATTCTTCTGGCAATCTCAGTCTTGGAAGGGACACTGTTTACAAGTGGCTTTTTAAATCTTACACTCACTCTTTAACTCTTTGATGCGGCTGAATCGCTGTGGCCTGGAAAGCAAAGTGAAGGACAAACTTTACTAGAAACTCCAGGAAATATTTGATTGTCTGGTGTTATCCTGCCTGCAGATAATCAGCAGATAGTCCTACATGCATTTCCATCTGAGCCAAAACAAACATGCTGGGATTAGGGTGGAGCTTCCTGTGAGAATCCTGGGAGAGGGCATCTCAACCTACAAGACTCAAGGAGAGTGTATCTGTAACCAAGGCTACATATTCACTCTTCAGTGATAAGCTACAAAAGAGATTTTAACAAAGGGGTGAAGGGTCAAGATGAACTGTGGGATAGTGGGGATTCAGAGTCATGGGAGGCTGAGACATTTGCAAACATTATAGTTCAAAGGAGAATCATTTGGAAGTGATGTTTGGAATCTATCTGCAGCAGATTACTTTGAAATACAAATATATAAATGAATCCTCAATTCAAAAAGCAAATCATTGCCTTGGCTTGCAGCCCACTCTGAGTGGGCTCAGTCAATACGAAAGTTTGAGTGGAGGGCAAACAAAGAGGTGGTAATCAAAGAAGCCTCTCATTCTTTTGATCACTCCCTGAACAGCTGTTTCTGCAGGCCGCTCTCATCCACTCTTGGCAGAGTGGAACCAGAGAATAGATGCATTCTTGTCAGTGAGGCTGGGGCTGCCAGGACGGGAACACTTGTACGGATGCCTCTGTGCAGCGTCTGGTGCTGGTGCCAGCTGAATGGAAAAGATGGAGAGGACCAGTTGAAGGATGGAGTGAGGATTTTGTATGCCAGAGGAGAGAGAGAGAGACCTCAGAAGGAGGAGAAGATGTCACCAAGCTTGATAAAAAAAAAAACACAATGGATAAAGAGTACGAATGACACAGGACGTGATCGTTCATCAGAAGATGCATCAGATCTTGATGAGATCGTCTTGTCTTTGTCTGGGTTGTCAGGTGGCCAACATCCAGGTCACTGTGTCTGGCTCTCGACGGCCCACTCAATTAGTGCAGTGCACTGTTGCAAATGCTGATTGACATGGAATGCTGTTCGGGTCAGAGGCCTGTTGTCTCCATCCAGGGGGTTGTTTGTTTACATCCCCACAAACAAACATAATACAAACTGAATCTTTGAAGTTGAAGTATGCACACAGTGGTGGCTCTAGCTTGTATGGTGCCCTTCAGCCCTTCAGCCATCCTGCCCCAGCTACAACTAAAGAGACACTATTCTGCACAAACTGTGTGTATATATATAAATATACATATATATATATATATATATATACACAAATAACATAGACAATCAAATAACTAAACTGCATAAATCCTTCATCCCATAAATATATTAACAAGAGAACTTATGTAGTCTATGTTAGATATCTTATCAGCCTGACCTTTCTTGCTTTCGATCATCAATTAGTACCCAAATTATATACAATCATAAATACCAAAATAAAGTAACACATATCAATATAAAGAAGACATTGTGGTTTATTTGGCGGCTTCTCTGCTGTGACTGATTTTACTCTAATGAGATTACTAGTTCGTACATAAGATAGAGTGCCGAAACAAACCCCCCTGGCCCCTTCCCCATCTACCCCAAACCGAATCCTAGGTCTGAGAGTGACGCAACTAGGAAAAAAGCTACAAAAAAGACGCCTCTCACGACACGGTGACGGTACGTCATTGACGTTATTGCGCAAGTGATGCAGTTAGAAAACCGATTCACGCAAATGTAACTTGACAAATCGTGCTCAGTCCAGTTGGCATGGGACATATCAGAAACTCAAATGATGTCGAGTGAAAACAAAAAGCCGTCCGGCTAGCTAAGCTAAGCTAATATCCGGCTAGCTAAGCTAACGCTAAGCTTAGCTAGCCGGGACCACAGAGCTCACCTGGACGTAGCTACCTGTTGTGTTCACTCCTCCTTGGGAAATCGGTTGGAAATTCGGACGGAAAATGACAGATAAGCGAGACAGAACGGAACGAAACAACGAAGTTTCTGAACGCAAGTTTTTATTGTTTGAGTTGGTTTAGTTGTTTTGTTATGTTTCGTTTTGTTGTTGTTTTTTCACACACATACACATACCACAACACCCAGTGTGATGTACCTCAGGTCCGTTCGATCCCACGTCTCCGGTTGAAGGTCGGTGTCCTCCTCTCTGACCAGCTTCAGCGCTGTAGATTATCAGTCTGTGACGTCAGTCACCTGCCACAGGTGTGGCTCAGCTGACAGAGGACACCTGGGGCGTCAACGTACCAAAGCCTGCTAGAATTCACACGTGAAACGATGGCGTAGGCTACGCACCACGCTGACAGATGCCTGCGCGCCAAAAAAAAAAAAAAAAAAAATACACGTATGGATCATGTGCGCACAGAATTCCGCGCACATTTTCGCACAGAATTTATGCCATGCTGTTTCGATGACTCTCCATGGAATGAAGCAACGCGAGACTATGAGAATAATTCCAAATCTTTTCTTTACGCATCAGTTCATCGACGGAAGTAAACGACCACACAGACAAACAGGAGCTTGTCTGAATCCGCCATATCCGCATCTAAATCCGCCATTGTATGCACACATCAGTAGGCACGTTGGACACCGGTAATATATTACAGAATTATAAAGGATTTTATATCGATGATACATGGAGACAAACTCACATAGAAAGTAATTAAATTGGTATCTACGACAATGAAATGTGTTTCACTGGTATTGCATCTATGACTTTTGATCAAAATTATTTAGTCCTATCTGTTACCTTTTATCGCAAGCCTAGACAGATACTATATATCCAAAGCTATGATATAACTAGTTTATTACTCTAGATATTACTGTCTAATTAAGGTTTCGCACTAAAAATAATTCTTCTTTGTACACGATATTTTTATTATGTAATCACCTTAGTGTACATATATCATTTCTTTTTTATTTATTAATGAAATTAAAGTATCTATGATTAGCTAATACTGAAAACACATATTTATAACATTTAATCCGATGCATGGGATATGGGACTAGTATTGTTATATTCGTGCATGTCCTAACAACGACATCCTGCTTGATACAGCTACTTTACTCTCTCTAATATCCTATACTCCAGAGATACACTATAAATAACGCACATCCATGAATAAATGGAGGTCATACCCATTTACACTAAATGATATTGCAGATTACAATTACGTCTTAAGAATCTAAGCTGCATCTGCAAGGAGTCTGTTTCTAATTCAATCCTCCTTACTCATTTTATGCACCAGACTGATTAGTATCGATAATGTTTAACGATTGAACCCAGAGATAGACGTACTCTGCGTGAAATAGAGTAGAAAGTATTGTGCGTGTTCTCTTGCACAAACTCCTAACTGCTATTTATGACTTAATTTTTAGGTCACAACCATGTTACCACACACCTCTTAATTCATCCTCAAGCAATCAATTATATTCACTGTTAGGTGAGTTCAATTAAATTGAACGCAATGACTGACACCTCTCTGGATGTGGCTGTGATTGTTGCTATGTAAATAAACCTTGATATCCTTGATTTGGCCTTGCTATGACGAGGGCTAGCTCTAGAAACTAGTTTCCCCTTGAAGATCAAATGCACTGATCATAAAAAACAACATACTATACTTAGATTTTTGTTTACTATAGATATTCAACGCCCCCTGACCCACTTTATATCTAAATCGCCGACCTTGAAATCATCATATTTTCAGATATGTTGGTATGAATTTGAAACATTTTATATTGAATTATATATATAACCGAGGACCTTCTAGGTGAAATTGTGAAACGAATTTGAGTATTGATGACAATAGTTTTTTTAGGTTATGTATTAAACGTAGGAATGCCAGATGTTTTAGCTAAAATAATAATATTCTTAGACTTGAAAAAATTTCTTCACATTCAAGATAATACAAGCATAACAATACGAAAAAACATAACTCAAAATTTCTCACTATTTTTAGAAGGGCCTTGAGGATCTAAAGCATCTGTACATGGTAGGCGTGAAGGTTAAAGTATTGCTTGAAGGTCTTATTGGCTAGTGTGACTCAGAGAGACGTAAGTGTCATATAGTGCTCCATCAAACAGACAGCAATGGTCCTCGCGGTAAATTGGAAGTGACACACAATAACTCACATTGGTTCGGTTTTGTGTGTCTCTTCGTTG
>NW_019174323.1:13552619-13600190 GCF_002260705.1 Seriola dumerili
GCCCTTCAGCCCTTCAGCCATCCTGCCCCAGCTACAACTAAAGAGACACTATTCTGCACAAACTGTGTGTATATATATAAATATACATATATAAATATACATATATATATATATATATATATATATACACAAATAACATAGACAATCAAATAACTAAACTGCATAAATCCTTCATCCCATAAATATATTAACAAGAGAACCTATGTAGTATTTGAAGCCTGACCTTTCTTGCTTTCATCATCAATTAGTACCAAATTATATACAATCATAAATACCAAAATAAAGTAACACATATCAATATAAAGAAGACATTGTGGTTTATTTGGCGGCTTTTCTTGCTGTGACTGATTTTACTAATTGCATTAGTTCTGTACACAGATAGAAGTGCAAACACCCCCTGCCCCTCCCCATCTACCACCACCTCTGAGAGTGAGAGGACAAACTAGAAAAGACGCCCTCACCGACACGGTGACGTGACGTCATTGACGTATTGCGCAAGTGAGCGTTAGAAAACCGATCACGCAAATGTAACTTGACAAGATGCTGCTCAGGTCCATGGGCATGGGACATATCAGAAACTCAAATGATGTCGAGTGAAAACAAAAGCCCGTCCGGCTAGCTAAGCTAAGCTAATATCCGGCTAGCTAAGCTAAGCTAAGCTTAGCTAGCCGGACCACAGAGCTCACCTGGACGTAGCTACCTGTTGTGTTCACTCCTCCTTGGAAATCGTGGTTCGGAAATTCGGACGGAAATCGAAGCGAGCGAACGGAACGAACGAAGTTTCGTGAACGCAAGTTTTTATTGTTTGAGTTGGTTTAGTTGTTTTGTTATTTCGTTTGTTTTGTTGTTTTGTTGTTTTTTCACACACATACACATACACAAACACACCAGTGTGATGTACCTCAGGTCCGGTTCGATCCCACGTCTCCGGGTTGAAGGTCGGTGTCCCTCCTCTCTGGACCAGCTTCAGCGCTGGTAGATTATCAGTCTGTGAACGTCAGTCACCTGCAGCAGGTGTGGCTCAGCTGACAGAGGACACCTGGGGCGTCACGTACCAAAGCCTTGCGTAGAATTCACACTGAAACGTGGCGTAGGCTACGCACCACGCTGGACAGATGCCTGCGCGCCAAAAAAAAAAAAAAAAAAAAATACACGTATGGAGTCATGTGCGCACAGAATTCCGCGCACATTTTCGCACAGAATTATTTACAGCCATGCTGTTTTCGATAGACTCTCCATGGAATGAAGCAACGCGAGACTATGAGAATATCCAAATCTTTTCTTTACGCATCAGTTCATCGACGGAAGTAAACGACCCACACAGACAAACAGGAGCTTGTCTGAATCCGCCATATCCGCATCTAAATCCGCCATTGTATGCACACATCAGTAGGGCACGTTGGACACGGTAATATTACAGAATTAATAAGGATATTTTATATGATACATGGAGACAAATCACATAGAAAGTAATTAAATTGGTATTTACGACAATGAAATGTGTTTCACTGTTATGCATCATGACTTTGTATCAAAATTATTTAGTCTATCTGTTACTTTTAGCAAACTATTTCAGCTGTTTATTTACTGCTTTTTAGCTTTTACAACATTATTTTCACCTTTAGTTACTTTATTATAAGGTTTTATCTATTTTAGCTAATTCAACTTTTTATGCATGACTTTTAGCTTTTTCAACATATCTCCATGACTTAAAGTAATCATTTGAACTGTTTTTTCATTTTAGATAATTATTTCAACTGTTACCTTTAGCTAACTGTCTGAACTCTTTATCCATTTACAATTTCAACCATTTATCCATCACTGTTAGCCGACTGACCTCTTCTTGCTAGCTAGCTAGGTTTCTTGTGCTGTCGACACATTATTGTTATGCATAAAAAAACACGACAAACACTAATTTTGTTAGTTTAAGCTACATTCAGCTTGAAATCATTCATCAGATTTTTGTAAAATTATAAAACAGGCTGTATGAATTAATGTAAATTCTTGTGATTTAAGGGAGGGATGCAGATGTTAGCTAAAAAAAAAATGATCTCAGACTCAGAGATTACTCACATTAAAAGAAAAACAAGCAGACAAACATATAAATTCACATTAAAGACGATCTATACTGTACATGTAGGCGTGAAGGAAGTGTGTTAATGGCCTAGTGTGACTTCAGAGAGACAAGTGTCATTAGTGCTCCATCAAAGGCAGCAGATGGCCGGTAGCGGTGGACCTTCTCTGTGTTTCAGCTCACACGAGAGCCAGTGTGGGTGGAAGCAGCTCTGCAGGGGAACATTGAGCTTTAGAAGGTGTTTTGGATATGTGTGTGTGTGTGTGTGTGTGTGTGTGTGTGTGTGGTTTTTTTTTTTTGTTTGGGGAAAAGGTCATGCCCTTCAACATCTGGCTACATGTGTTTTCCATTAGCTTTTTTTTGACTCCTTTGGCAGCTGGGGACCCCTGGGAACACATTACCCTGGTCTTACCTGGGCTCTTTTCTCTGCTGCTTTTCAGTATACAACACACACATATGCCACCTTTGCACAGCGCACTGTCCTGGTGTGAAGCAGCCTGAGAACAGCGGGGCCTCCATTCCATGTAGCTGAGCCAACTTACAACACCGCTGGGAGGCTGGAGCAATCATTTGTTCCAGAAAAATCCCAGATCAAGTCGAGTATTTTTAGTTTGGAGGGATGGGAGCGGTGAACTGTTGGCCAGTTTCAGTGGAAGCCAATTACTGTAGTTATCTTATGGCCTTGAATTTCACTTTGAGCTATTATTCTGTACACATTAAGTCAGTTTTTAGATAATGCATTCTGCAGCTCTCACAGAGATCCTGTATCTGGAAACATTTGTAGAAAAGACTGACAAGAATTTACTCATGAAAGAGGAGTAGAAGTAAAAAACATCAGGTGATTTCCCCTGTCTGCACACACAGATCTACATTAAAGCGATGGCTCAGTCCTTGACTCGTTGCCATTTTCTCTCTTTTCTTTTATCTCTAATCAGGACTGCAGACAAAGATGGAGGGAGAGCAGGAGAAAGAGAGAGTTAGCAGTTAATAGACTTCTAAGTCTCCCACTCATGAGAGTGCCCTGACTCCCTGAGTGAGTCGACCATTCAATCAGATCAGCGCAGACTAGCCAGTGGTGCTTCATTATCTCAAGGAGCTCCACGCTGCTGCCTTGAACTTTTCAAAGGGAGATGATATTGCGTTGATGGTTGCGGGGGTGGAGGAAGCAATGAATGGACTTTGTTTTTGTGGTGTCACCGTTGCCTTCATAATTAAAGTCCAAACATCCTCTGCAGTGTAGGCGTGCGCATGTGGGATTATGTGCACTTTGCTGCACTGCATGAGGGGGGATCCCTTTGACTTATTTATGTGTGTAGGGGGTTAACTAGAGCACTCAGTGTTGCTATAGAAGACCTTGCAGGACACATGGAGCAGTAGGTAGTAGTAGATGCATATCCAGTATGTGTGTTTCCCTTTGTTCGTCTTGTACTAATGGACAGGTGCAGGGGCATTTCTGCACGTCACTTGCAGTCCTCTAATTCTTTCAGGAAGTGCCGTATTTGTCCAGAGCGCTTCATAACACAGGAGAATCAATTCAAACAGGAATGCTGAAGCTGGTATTTTAAAATTGAAAACCCTGAGAAGAGCTGCAAGGAGAGATACAGAGAAGAGGCACATCTTGTGCTTGAAGTGAAACTTTTTGATAACTGCAGCCACTGTCATCCTATGAAGGTCCTGAGAAAATTGCTAGACTGGTATGTCTCTGATTCTCCCACATACTTCATGTCTGAGGGTCACTGCCATTAGTGTTGCTCTTTTTGGCCTAAGGGGGCTCCCTTAATCACACTGATGACTCTCGGGAAGATTTGAGAAGTTTAAAATGGAAAGAAAATTACTTTCTCTGAGGGGAAATGGTTTCATTTGTGATGTACAGTACACAAAGGGGTTTTACCTCGACAGTGATCGGACCTAGTTAGCCAGTAATTGCTGGGTTTTTATTGTGCGAGGTCTGAGCTCTTGTCCTGTGTTGGAACCGAGCCAGCTGCTCCACTTTTACCCACTGCATTAGAAAAGTGCAAAACATGTCCTCAAATGCTGTCTCATGTTACTGTGTTGTGAGGGTTTGTTGAGTTGGCAGCCTGAGAAGTGTAGAGAGTTCATTTGTCCATGAATCACATATTCTCTGACAGAAAAAAAGATTTGAGGCCAAGGGTTTTAGATTGATGTGTAAACACATTTATACCTTAGAGAGGAGCAGCTACATCAAACTGACATCAGACACTGAAAAGTGCTGAGTTAGATTATTTTTACTTTCTCCTTGTCATATATTTTTACAGTATATATTTTTATGATGTATGTGTCTCATAAGCATTTTCAAACTGACAGCACAATATTGAATTTTAAGACAAACGCGCCCTCTACTGGTTGTTCTGTGACACTACAAAAGCCTGATGATTTCACAATGAAACAGCAGCTTATTTTTTGCTGTTTACATTCAATCAAGACCTTCAGGGGTGAGGACATTTTGGTAGATTATAACTCTCTACAAGCAGTTTAAAGTGTTGAGTGTTATAACACATTTCAATTTTGAGTGTATGTGTGTGTTCTGCTCATGAATGTGGAATATTTCTGTACTTTGATCTGGACATTTACATGCAGAGGAGAGTAATGTATAAGAAATGTATATATCTTCTTGTTTGACTTCAACTGGATGTGACTGTATTTTCTCGTCTATCTAATGTCATATAATCTTCCAGTGCTGTTTTGCAGTGTGAGGTTTAAGGCGACTGGAGACATGCACAGTCTCTCTCAGGCATGCTTAGATATGCTGTCAGGTCTGGGGGCATTTGGCAAAATGCTTATGTTTGTAAAAACTCATGGATCATGATGTTCTGAAGTTGCCTTGAAGGGCTTCTGATAAATGGTTTTCTTGCCACAGAAGAAATGAAATCTTGGGATCAGATTTACCTCTAATCTCTTCTTTGATTGACTGTCGATTGAAGTGAAGACAAGAAACACGTGAGCAATAACACTTTTCCCTGGAAATGGATATTTTTGCTTTTGAAAACCACTGGAAGATTTCTGCTTGTAATATCTCCAAAAAACGTTCCAGCTGTCAATCATGTGTCCAGTCCACAGAAAAAGCAAAACAAAAAAAAACTTTTCTTGTGCATTCAAACATCTTTTCTTCCATTTGTATCTTTGTAGGTAAATCTGCACAGCTGGCGTCCCTGGGCGGCAGAGGACAACAACCTTCAGACATACAGAGGTCTGTGACAGGCACATGTTAGTGAGTCACTTATGTCCAGAGCTCAGACTTTATATTTTATGCTTTTTTTTTCTTATTCGTCATTGACAGTGTGTGGAAACATATTTACCAAACACCAGATTTTAATTTGGGCAAATCAAATGAATCCATCATTTTCCAATTAATTTGCCTCAAAATGATTGTCTATTCACAGTAAGGTGCCGTCTTTTGTATTTGATTCAGATTTTAACATAATAGGCAAAACATCTATCGGCGTGGCTTTGACTCATTCAATAAGTGCTTTTATTGATTTATGTTAATCATTATCATTTCATTTTGTGTTATTTAAAGTGAGTTGAACTGACCCTTTAAAACGTCACTCCAGCGCTACAGAACTCCACCGAAAGATGGCGGAAGGTCATCAGACATGAGAGGCTGCGGATGAAATGCCTGTCGGTGTATCAGCAGTGTCCTTTTAAGATCTTGAGATAGTGATCTATGACGAATGTAGATGAGACAGTGGAGAGTATCGGCAGCTGTTTGCACATCTGCAGCTGTGTAAATCTGCATTTGTGTATTTTGCAGGCAAACAACTGAAGTTACATTGAGGAGTGGATTCAGCAGGGGGCGCTGTGCACCGTGTTTTCAGCTGACAGCACAAGCTGCAGAAAAAAATTGATAGACTGAATTTTTTTTTCTCTGTTGAAATTACAAGAGAAACAATATTTCTCTGGTTTCCTTTAGCAAAAATATTCCTCAAAATAAATCATAATAGAAAATATTGAGGCCTAATGCAGACCAAGCTTCGAATACTGCCTACTGTGAATTACACCTTACCACCATCTTCTTCTGAACAGTGTTGATCGAATTTGCATTGACATACACGCATGCACACACACAGACACACATTCACCCACAACACGGACAGTGTGGAGGAATTTACCCACAGGCAATATCAGTTGAACGAGTCTTTTGCCTATCTGTTCCATCTCTTTCACGTAAAGTTCACTGTCCGCCAGCACCTTTGAATGACAATAGGAGTCTGTGGGAGGCTGGCTGGCAGCCTTTCAATAGGCTGAATTAAGTGTGATCTCTAGGCACTGTAAAGAAAACATTGCATAAAAACATTAAGGAGACGCTCTGGCTGGAGGATTGGGCTTGAGAAAGGCTCTGGGCCACTATTGTGTTGTGACATCTTGATGCCAAGCCTGTAGATGATGCAGCTGTTGGGGAAAGCTGGACCTATAGGTGCTTGTGTTTTGGGACAGAGCTTCCTTAAAGGCCTACAGAGCTGCATGTCCACCCAGTGGACAGGTAAATGCAAATCTCAAGCCAAAAAAAAAAAAAAAAAGCTCAGGGTGCTGAGGTATGCGTACACAGGCGCTCTTGGCTGAAGGCTGGGTTTCACCACGACTTCGCCTGGAGCGCAAGAGGGGGGAAAACAGTGGAGCCAATGAGAAGGCAGCATCCAGCCCAGCTCTCTATAACTCTGTGTCACAAGGGCTGAGCTATGCCACAACCAAGTTTCTGCAGCTGGGAGAGTTTCAGTGGACTATAGGCGCTCCAAAGCCGTGCGTTTAAAGAGCGCGCACACACACACACCAGTTCTTCATTGCGATTTTGCTTTGCGCACTCCTCAACTAAAGAATCCACCGGTGGATTTTGTTTACTCTGGAGGGCTGCTTTCACCATGAGCGCCGGACAGACGTACGAGAAGAAGATTGCGAGTATTTTGACCGATCTACCCGGATCTATGAGTTGCCACCCGAACTCCAAGGACTCTCCTACTCTCCCCGAGTCGTCGGTGACGGACATGGGCTACTACAGCGGACAGACGTCCCACGGCCATCACGAATATTATCAGAGTCAACCGTACGGACAGCCCATGAACTCTTACCACCATCAGTTTAATCTGAACGGAATGGGAGCTGCTGGAGCTTACGCCACCAAATCTGAATACCCCTACACAAATAGCTACAGACAGTACGGACATTACAACAGAGATCACCTGCAGGCCTCGCCTCCGAGCTCAGGTAAATGTTGATATAACCTCCTGTTATTTTACTGCGATCGTCTTTATCTCCCGTGTGCATCGCGTTATCTGCGCGTTTAAGATCGAGTCACTTGTGGGGACTGAGATCTGCCTGTGACTGAGTCCTGGTCACATCTGAAAACAAGAGTCAGGATGTTTTATTTTTTGTTTAATTCTACATTTCATTTTAAGTTTCACTTTTTTTTTGGAAAACACAAAAAGTGAAAATGCAGTGACGTGGTGACTGAAGCTGGATCACATGCTTTCCCTCTGTTTCATGTCTTCATAAATGTTACTTCACAAGACCAGTGTGATATTCACTCGCCAGTGTATTTGATTGATCGTGTATCTACAGGTAAAAAAAAAAACCCAAAAAACAACAAAAAAACACCAACATTTGTTCAGCGGTAGTTCACTGCCTGGTGTTAATGTCATGTTTTAACAGCCTGTCTGGGAACGAGCCAGCCATTAACAGCTGGCCATAAAACAATGATGGTTTGATTAAAGCTAATAATATTCACTCCATCCATTTTAACATGTTACTGCTGGCAGGCCAAATTTGAGATTTGACAAAGAGATTTAGATTTGACTTTTGTTGTGTGACGTTTATGTTTTTCAAAACTTTTGAAGTTGCCATATTTCACTTTAAACTTTAGAGCATTTTTTTTCAACATTATAATGATAACATGTTCTTAACTCTCAGAATATCCCATCAACATTTCCTCGTGGTAGTTCCTCTTTTAATTCATCACGGTCAAACTTTTATACTTTGAGTGAAACTTTAAAGAGCCACAGTTTTATATCCACAGTCACTTTTATTCATTCTGTTTTGTTTTCATTTGTAGTGAAAGAAGAGCCAGAGCCCGAGGTCCGCATGGTGAATGGAAAACCGAAAAAGATCCGCAAGCCGAGGACGATCTACTCCAGCTACCAGCTCGCTGCTCTGCAGAGGCGCTTCCAGAAGGCGCAGTACCTCGCTCTGCCCGAGAGAGCGGAGCTGGCGGCGCAGCTCGGCCTCACTCAGACACAGGTAAGCTGCCCGACCCAGAGACACCTGATATTTTCTAATTCATCGATACTTTTAATGCAAAGTGAGTCAGGACTCTCCAGTAAGGTCAACAATTTGCTCTGTAATTATCCATCAATGCGTAATTACGCACAAGAGACATTCCTCTCGGTTCGATGCCCTTTATTTAGGTTAAATCTAAACGATTAAAATACTCTCTTATCGCACTTAAAATGTTTTGTCTTTTGTTACAAGGACACATTCATTTTAAGAAGTAACATTATACATATTGATCTTTGAATTTTTTGTTGCATTACAATTAATGTACACACTCCTTTCTCAGGTGAAGATCTGGTTCCAGAACCGGAGGTCCAAGTTCAAGAAGCTGTACAAAAACGGCGAGGTTCCCCTGGAGCACAGTCCCAACGCCAGCGACTCCATGGCCTGCAACTCCCCGCCATCCCCCGCAGTCTGGGAGAACAGCACCCCGCAGAGCACCCCGATCAGCAGACCTCAGGTCCCACAGCCGACGCACAGCTCGTCGCCGCCATATCTGGAGGATTATAACAACCACTGGTACCAGCAGGGATCACACCTACAGCACCCGGGCACCGTTCACCACCCAGTCCCGCAGCAAAGTGTGGGAGCTGTTTACTGACAATGACTCAAGAGCAGATTTATCTCTCCACATTTTTCCAAACGAGGTTTCTCCACAATGACTCTGCAGAGCGAAGGTCGACCGGACCGGGAGTTGGCCTGAAGTGAAACATTGCCTTTGGTTTTTGGATGATCAAGAATGTTTCAGAACTGGGTGTTCCATTCACAAAGCACATAAGGGATTTCTGATCACTTGTGGCGGCATATTTAACGGACATCTGGCGTGGTTTTTTTTTTAAATTATTTATCGCTTCTGTTGTATTTCCTTACCTTCTTTTGTAAATGAATATGCAAAGTTTTTTTTTAAAACAAGTAGCCTGACCACAACCCGAATTTTGACAAAACTGTGCAGTTGATTCATGCTACATTCAAATCATGCATGCGGGTTTGTAGAGCGCGCGTAAAAAAAAAAAAAAGAAAACTCAGGTCATATTTATATTGATTTGTACAAAACGTCGAAGGCTGTAAATATGTGTTTATATGCAGAACCACTATGATCATATTTGTTTGAAACGGAACGGCTGCACTGAGGTGCTTCCAAAAAACATTTTTATATTCATGTAATTAGTCCCCTTGTTCTTCTTGTCAACTGAATAAAGGTGTTAATTGCATGTTGTGTGTGTAGCGCCTTTATAAACACTTTGGACATGACAAACCGCTCAGATAATTAAATGTAGGGTCTGTAAGGTCTATGTCACCTTAAACGACAGTATTCTAAACACTGCAGGAAAGATTTCAAGGCAAAAGGAAAAAAAGAAAAAAAAAAAGAAAAAAAGGAAATGTGGTGAAGTAGCCTAATTTTCCAAAAACAAGTTTCACTCATCTAAAATCCAAACAATTTCCCGCACTGGAAGCAGCTGCATTCATAATTAATATTTAATTCTAATACATCCATCCTCAGGTTTTAATAATTACTTATCCATCTGAACAGTAACAGTCTTGTGCCATACCATAGTGACGGAGAGAGAGTGTATTAAAATAGTGGTATCCATGCCTACACTTACGGTGCATGCAGTGGATAGTTTATTATTATTTTAAATGTATGTATTATTTTTAAAACCTCATTATCTTCTGATCAAAAAGGTGAATGCTCCACTTTATGCCCTCAAGTCTAAACTGTAACTGTGACAGTGCAGTGAACTGACTCTGTGAGCTGCGTGCAAAGCGCTGCACTAGGAGGCGACATACATGCAGACATGTTGGAGTCACTTGGTTTTATTACTGTTCTGTTGCCAGATAACAAGAGAGAATTCAGCACGTTGCACAAAGAGAGAGAGAGAAAGAGAGGGAGAGAGAGAGAGAGAGAGGTGGGTGGGGCTGTGCGGGGGTGAAGCAACCCTGCTGCCGAAGGGGATCTCACGCACGCGCGCACGCGCACACACACACACACACACGCACACGGGCGCAGCAGGATGGATAGAAACTCTGCCAAATGTTGAAGGTATAAGAAAACACAACTCCTTTGTGTTTTTGGAGCCTTTCACTTTAGACGCTGGAATTTATTCTGTTGCATTTGGCAAAGTAGTTCCTCTGGAAAAAAAAAAACAAAACAGAAAAAAAGACTCAAGACTCTCGATGCTTATCAAGCAAAAGCTCTTCCCAGGTAATAAAACATGCTCGTGGTAGAAGCGCACGTGAAACCTGGAGAGCACACTGATATCAATTAGCGGAGAGATGCTGGGTAAACATGACAGCTACTCCGATAATGACTGTTATGACAGCGACAATGAGACACTCAGGAAAAAAACAACAACCTCCCTCTCTGCGTCTTCTGAAGTAATGACTAATGACAGCGGACAATACCATCAGTCTGGCCACACAGCTCATTCATTATTAAATATGCTGCACAAAATAAAAATTACATGATGGAGAAACCGCTAATGGCGATCTTATCCACATGGACCACCAAGGCGCCATGACGCACGGGGAGAAAATGTACGCGCATTAGTGGGTTTATACCCCTCTCTCCCACTTTCAGTAACGAGAGTGGTGTGCGCCCGGGCTCGAGGTGTTACTGTATAGAGACTTTATTGCGACGTCGTGTTTTTACAGTAATTCCACAACATTACAGCTTCATCGGTGGATTTTCAAATCAAGTAGAAAATATGTTGGAGTATAGTTTATTACTCCAGTATTATCACTTCTAATTATCAAATAATCTGACTTTATTCATTACAACTCCGGATGCAGATTCGTTCACATCAGAATCATCATCTATTTTCCTTTTAACCTATTTACCTCCCTAAAGAATAGAATATATACATTACAGTGAAAAATATAATTTACACTGTTGCTCATAAAGTTGGAATAATTTTGTTTTCAGACACAGTCCTCTGTTTATTCCTATTTAAATGCATCAGTAATCACTTTTGACCAGGTGCAGTGATTACATTATGTGTCCCAATTACCCAGAAATACCCTCAAATGAATTCATGCATTTAAATAGGAATAAACAGAGGACTGTGTGTGAAAACAAAATTATTCCAACTTTATGAGCAACAGTGTATATAATGGAGGATTTTTTTTGAGGAATATCTTTACACCTTAAATGACCACAACTTGACTTAATCTGATTTATCTCTATTACTTTATATATGAGCACGTATGGCCAAACAAATACAGTGTAAATGTTGACTTAACCTATACATTTAGGGCTGTTAAACCGTGTAATAGAAACTATAACAATATGTCATTTATTTACATGTAATAATTATCATCTAATATTTTCAAATTATTATGTTATTTTTATTTATTTTAGGCCTAATTCAAATAGTTTTTTGTTAGAATTTCAGACAGGTTATTAAAAACATTAACACATATTTTCATGTGGAAGTTTTATTGAACTATCACTTCAGTCATTTGAAATTCACATTGAAGACCATTGGACTAGAATCAATGTATTTCACTTGTAAATTCACCATAAAATTTTTTTAAAATTTATTTATTTATTTTGGCAGCTCTGAAGTTCAGTTTATTATAAAAAGCATTTTACACATTTCCCCCGTTTACACACGTTCTTTCATCATTTTGCCACGAATAAAATAAATAAAAAAATAAAAAAGTGTCACGGCTCCTGATTCTATTTCCCTAATGTCTTTCCTCTGGTTTATTTCCCTGAACTCAACACCAGTTGTCTATAGCATCACTCATCATGTCAGTGCACTGTGCTGATTTGACAAAAGCAGCATGATTACTATTGCATTTTAATATCAATGAAATCTCATCAAGAGTACATGTGACCTCCCCTCGGTGGCCCCCTCAGCATGTGTGGCCCTCGGCTGTGGCTGTCAGGGGAAACATTTGTGCCGAAGACAAACGTGTGTTCGCTACAGGCTGCACTTGTGTGTGTGGGCTGTCAGACGTGTCCATATATGTCATCTCTCAAACATTAACAAGTGTAAGTAGCCACGGAGGTGGAGGCGAACTGCTGAACTTGAATGTGATCTCTGCATGGCACAGCATCACAGCACCCTAAATAGAGCCGGTGCCAGGGCCCCTATAAGCCCCTTATACCTCCCCCACCCCTCGCAACAGTCAACAGTGTGGTGTCAGCACTTGTCTCTGGGGTGAAGCGATATGGGTTGAGATGGAGGTCGGGAACTGAAATGCATCCATGGAAAGACTTCAGCAGCTGTCCGACACTTAGCCCGGGCCTGGGCCGAGTCCTCGGCTGCATTAAGATCACTCACTGTGTCCATTTTGCTGTAAACTGGGATGAAATGAAGGGGGAAAGGCATCCTTGACAGCTGTGGACCCGTGAACCCTGGCTGACCTCAGGCCGGGCTGGGCTGTGTGCTGATGCTTCTCAGCCAGTCATCACATCCTGATAAAGCCTTCCCAACGGTGAGGGCTCGGTGCTGCTGCGGCATGAGCTCACCTTGACCTAGAAATGGAAAATTTGGCCTCCAGACATGGATTTCAGCAAAAAGACAGGCATGAAAAACTGTAAAATAGTTGAAAATACATGAAAAGATGTAATTTCCTGCTTGTCCCCACATTTTTTTTGTGTGTTTTGGGTGTGCCTGCTCTGCTAAAACCCAGTGTTTTGAATCTAATCTCAGTGTGTGTGCATGCCTTTCTGCCTGCCAAATTGTATTCCATCTTTTAATCCCTCCAGAGTGTGTGTGTGTGTGTGTGTGTGTGTCATGCCCCAAACTAAATCAAGCCTTTCCTTCAGATGAAACCAAATCATGCACTCACTCTCTCTAACAGGGATGTTGCTCACAATTACCCGAGATGTCAGATCACTCAAGTTAATAACAATAATCACCCCAGAGACCTGCTTTGCCGTTGGCCCGTTCAAAGCAACTGGGATTTAATAACAAGCTATTTTCTCCATTGTTGCTATCCTACAATTAAAACCCATCAGACACATCGTATCTGATAACCACATCATCCTCAGCATTGATACAGTCAGACTTCGCCCTTTATCATTACCCTTCAACCCATCTCCCAGCCTTCCGTCCTTTCCTCTTCGCTTGTCTATAACACGAGGAGCCTTTTCACTTTCCCTTCAATCTGCTCGCATGATAATTGGCCCCCGTTTGAAAGGTCCTACTCTTGTCTGTCCAACTCCACGGGCCATTATTCTAATCTGGAGATGTGAAATTGCCTATAATTTTCCCTGATGCCCCGTCACTTGGTTCACCAATGCTTGCCTCTTCTTCCTCGGGCCTGCATGTTTAACCAGGCACATAATCATCAGGAGAGAGGGATGAGGGCACGAGGGTGTGTGTACATATATATATAAAGAAGGAGACGTTAATGTAACACAATGCCTGTCGTTGTGTGGGAAAATCAGCTTGGAGGGGAGAAAGCACGGGGCTCTGGTGTGGCTTTGTTCTTCAGAGAAACACCTCTGCGGGCTGAACACCTCCAGAACAAGGCTGCACTTCTCTGACTGAGGTAAGACAGGACTGACTGTAGCCTGCATGACTGAGTGCACCACTGATACGGTGTGGATAGCTGCTTGAACGTAGTTAATAGCAGGTATGGCATGTTATATTTGAATGCAATAATATTAGTATTAGAGTATGCATATGTGGATATCTTTAAAAAATAACAGCTGTACCAAGACCTCACTGAGGAAAGGTCTTAATTGAGTTAATTAAATTTAGTTTTTGTGCATGCACTTTGCAAACACTTCCCCTGTGGAGCATGACAATCCTTTGAAAACTGGGCGTCATGACCCTTTAAGATGACATCACAACACCTGTAATAGAAATATCCTGCAGTATATTTTTAATAGAGTAATATTAAGGGGAGAATATCTCCACACAGACTGCACAGTTATTTTTCTAATCCCTGTGTAGCTATGACATCAGACGGACTGCACCTAATGTTTGCCAGACAGTAAAGGCAGCAGGGTGATGAATGAAAAAGATAAAAAGAAGCCATTGGGTGATTCTTTAACGCACCATTCAGCTTCATTAATCAGAGCTTAGCCCTCCATTTAATCAAGAGCATCAGCCCAGACCGCGGCGAAGTGTTTGCAAAGATATAAATAACTAATTTTCTGTGTTTAGACAGTGTTAGCGCCAGAGTGTGCAAATCAGTGCAAACGACTATAAATCAGGCGCCGTTTATTGGAGGGCTTGCGCTGCCATTTGTCATTTTATCATGACAACGGCGAGTTTGAGCTCACTTAAAGAAGAAAGAAAATATCGTTGAAGTGTTGGCTTGCACGTCCCCTCTCTGCTCTCTCCTCTTCTCCTCACGGCATGCGTTTCTCTCTGGTGAGAAAAAAAGGAGGGATGTTGCCTCATATGTTCCCTCGTTCTTCTTTAAAAATAGAAGAGAAGTGGATTGTTGGTTTGTTTGTTTTTTTTTCAGATAAAGCAGAAAAATGCAGCCAAGATATTTGAAATGTTTTTTTTTTAAATAGCAAAGTGTCTTTTGTTGTGTTGTGCGTAAAGGTTCCAGCCCGCATCCCTCTGTTTCACCATCCACTACTTTTTCCTTTAGGGTAGGATGATTAAGTTGGTTTTCATTTTAACCTAAATATTCTAAAATATTAAGCAATAATAATTTATGAGCGACCCATTTTTTCTGAACTGTACTCAGCCCTCAGAGCTGATACCCAAGCTATGAATTATCACAGAACCGCTTTAAAAGCCTTTGTCTCACAGCTTCCCTCGCCCTCTAAAATATGTGTTAATGAAAACGTGTCACGTGAAGAAGCTACCTACACAAACTTGTCACACCACATATTAATCATAATCGTAATCATTTATGTGCATAACCCACATAGCATTTGTTGGCTCACGGAGCTGAAAGTCCAGCACTAATAAAGTAGACCCATGCACACAAGATTTTTTTTTTTGAAAAGTTGCTTTATCCAGAGTCTCTTAGTAAACTGCACACATTAAATCCACATGTCAGTGAGATGGGGTCGAGCACCAGAGGTTGCAGCGACTTAATAACAAATCTTAAAAATAAAAAAAAGAAGCATTTAATGCCTGGTAGAATATTTTGCAGTGAAATTATAATTCCAAACGCACACGAAATACAGTGAATACGAGACAAACGTTTAAAAGGCAGTTCAGGTCTGAGAAGAGGCCTTGAGGGAGACCAGCCGGTTCAGTGTAGTGCGCTTCTCACAGGCCGAGCCGCTGGTCTGCACGGCACCAAAAAAACAACAACAATCCACTCACATCATCTGAGACCTGGGCATCGCGTCCTGATGAGGATGGTGGTTTGGATACCAGTGACCAAAACTGTTCATGTAATTGTTTGGGTGCATTGAGGCTCCTTTGTTCGCCATGGAAACCTCCCAAAGCTGGGGCAACCCGGGCGAGCAGGGGGAGATGGAGCTGGTGCTGTGGAGATGTTCTCCCTCTGATCCGCTGCCATGCTTCATGATCTTTTTATACTTGGAGCGCTTATTCTGAAACCATATTTTCACCTAAAAAGAGAAAATGCACATAATTGTCACTGTGGTTAACAATCACCAGTAATATAAAGGAAATAATACTGTGAAGGGCTTTTTATGAGCATATTTCCCCCTGTTAAACTCAGCACACTTTTCAAAATTGGCCTGAAATGAATATTGTGAAGGATAAAAAAAAGAAAACTCCACATAACTCTCATCTTTTCCGTGTTGCTTTTGCAGATCCCAGGCCTGTTATTGGCGCATTGTTATCCATGCAGCCCTATGGCTGAGTGGTACTTGTAATCCATTAAAACTCAGCTCTCTTATTATTGTTGTTTTATGAGTCCAGTGATGCATGAGTGTGACAGCAACAAGCCGAGACTTAAGAGTATTGTGAAATAAAAACAGCCCTGAGAGCGCGGCGGTGGGTCACTGAAATTTCTGCTGATTCAAAATAAAATGTCTATTTTTACACGAGAACAATGGTGTGAATATTCATAAAAAGCATCAAAGCGCCCGATGAATCGCTCTATAAACATCTGAGCAACAAGCAACACGAAAGGCCGCGTGGAAGTGGAAGATAATAGTTGAGGTAACTGTGGAGGGATTAAGAAAAATGTGCAGGAGGCAGCTCAGATGACAGAGTGGATTCTTTTGTTTATCTCTTATTTTGAAACTGTAAACTAAAGCCAGACAACTGAGTCATTTTCCTGACGAGAGAGAGAGAGTGAGAGAGAGAGAGAGAGAGAGAGAGAGAGGGAGACCTCTTTTTGTCCCATTTGAGAAGGACACGTGCACCTGCTCACAGATGCACGTGAAGTTATTGAAATTATGCCCATACTGCTCATTTCAATATGTCAACATTTACAATTTTAAACATGTCCACAAAACGCGCGTGTACAGCTCCGAGTGTGAGTGTGTGTGTGTGTGAGTGAGTGTGTGTGTGTGTGTGTGTGTGTGTGTGTGTGTGTGTGTGTGTGTGTGTGTGTGTGTGACAAATTATATTAAAAATTGCATGAGAAGGTCTTTGCATTAACAAGCTGTTACTTATAAAAACCAAAAAACACACACACTAAAATATAAAATCTAACAAATACAAAAAATAAATACATAAATAAATAAATAAACGCAAGACAAGGAGACAAAATAAAATAAAATAAAATAAAATAGATTAAACCTCATGTAAATCTCTTAATTTGATCGGGTCATTTATAATAAACTACTGCAAATCAGCAGACCACCCTTAATTTCGCAGCTTTGTAAAAAATACGACCATTCTTCACTCACAGGAACACTTCGAGGACCAGGCCTGACAAAAGAAATATAGCCACGAAATTAAGTACAGTAAATAAGGCATGCATTAAAGGATTGAGTTACAAATCACAACTATTTGGTTTTTCATTTGATCTGCAGACGCGCTGTGATCCGTTATAATCACAGCAAATGAGAGGTTTCCTCTTCAGTATCCTCTGGTTCAACACCACCCTCTATCACTCTCATATTTTGCTTCAGGCTACTTTATATTAAATCGATTCAGGACATTTGAATGTGAAATATTTGCTAATGAAACCTTCTGTACAATAATAATTCACTGAATGATGATGATGAAAAAATTCACTAAATGATAAATATTATATATGTCTGATATTTTAGGCTACAACGCTGTGCTGAATCATTTTTACATTACTTCAATTATTATTATTAATTATTATTAATGCTAATAAAGTGCATATACACTGGATTCTACACGCTGCACATTCCCTGTATCCGCTCAGGGCTGCAGGGTGAGGGGAAGGCCCACCTGAGTCTGGGTGAGCCCCAGTTTGGCCGCCAGGTCGGCCCGCTCCGGTAAGGCCAGGTACTGGGTCTGCTGGAAGCGCTGGTGCAGGGCCTGCAGCTGCAGGCTGGAGTAGATGGTCCGAGGCTTCCGGATTTTCTTCCCCTTGCCATTTAGACGAATATCCCTGTTCTCAATCACCGTGGACTTCTCGCGATCTTGTAGTTTGAAGAAAAAACAGAAAGAGATTAAACAGAGAAGAGTTTTATTTTTCATCTTCAGCTTCAAGACAAATAGCAAAGTCACAGATGTGACATTTAACACAGACTTTCAAAGTGTTTTAAACAAACAAAATCTACCTTTTCAAACACAGTGAGAGCACTGATGAATGGATGGATTTTACAGCATAGTGCCTGGACACTTTAACCCACAGGCCCTGCACTGCAAAACCAAACCAAACTCTCTTTCAGGGCCTGAAAGCCAAAAACTATAATTTAACTGCTGCGTTTTTACCTGACTGTCATATTAAAGTATTATCAGATCCCTGAATATAGTTTCATTGAATTAGCCTACGACTTTCTGTATTAGGCTTTATGTTTTTAGTGAAGGGTTTTCATGGTACTGACAACAAGAAAACGCTGGATCATGGTGATACCTTCACACTGCAACAACACAGAAGGCAAAAAGAAAAAAAAAAGGGAAATCAGAGCTCAGCACACAGAGATGAAAGGATTCCTGTTTTCAGGAACCGTTTTCTTAATGTGCACTAACAATGAGGCTAGAAACGAGTTCCTGAGGTAGGCTCGGGCTACATGGACTATAATTGAACTTACCCACAGAAAATTATGGTCAATAAAAGTAATGGCACCGTCTGTCTTCATTTTATAACATGAGTGGTAAAGAGGGAGCATCTGAACGGGCCTTGATTGGACATTAGTGATTGAGTGAGAATCTGCCACATGTTCATAACTTTATTCAACTTTCAACATAAAACAGTATATGACGAAAATGTTTGCGAACTTACTAAACCCTCAAGTGAACCGTTTTTATCAGCAGGAAAATATCAGGGAAATTGCGCGCCCCGTGCGTAATTGCGCTCATGCATGATGGCAAATCAGAATTTTATAGCCATTAATAACACAACAATTTAGTCCGACTCGATTTGACTTGCTCACATACCTGTCTGCTCTAATCTGCTGTGGGCCAGACTGCTGCTGTTGCTGCAGTGATTGCTGTGCTGGTAGGGCATGTAAGCAGACGGGGGATGAGTGTTCACCGCGCCGGGGTAGGCGTAGCCCAAAGAGCGGCCATACGACGCGCTGCCAGGAAAAGGACTTTCGTGCTGGGAATGCCCAGCAGCGTGTAAGCCATGGACGGGGTAAATGTGAGAGAGTCCGGGGGAGTGTTGCTGGTGTGCCGGATGTCCGTGGCCAAACTCTAGAAAGGCCGATTTGGAGGGATCTGAGGCATTCAGACTGTCAGGCATGAAACCCATAGACATCATTAGCTAATACGCGAGTCCATAAACCCGTCGCTCTGAAGAGGGTTTCATGAGTTGTGTCGGACAGCGAGGAAAACTTGGAACAAATCCACACTTAAGTCCAATGCATTGTTGGTGAAAAAGCGTTCCCCGCAGTGACAGGTTACAGTGTGCATGTTCACAGCTGTATAGGAGGTGAAAATCGAATAAAAGCGAATGGGATCCTTCTTTACATCACTGGAGGAGCCGACATGGTTCTTCAAACACCTCCTGCCTGCAGAGCCTCAAACACACTGACTTCCATCTGCGAGCTCTCTGATTGGTCTTCAGCAGCCGGCTGTCACTGGAGCTCCACCATTAACTTCATTAACATATGATACAGGATGCGGCTGTGCAGCCAGGAGGTACCTCCTTCCATAGATATGGAAATAAATATCATTTGCTCATAGGTGGTGATTTTTATTCAAGTCTGTTTTACAAATCTGTGACGCCATTTACACCAGCAGATAACAAATGCGTTAAAGCCAGTGGACCTGATTTAGCAAATGTAATAACTTATGGAAGACTTCGCCAAATAATTATGATAGTAATGCTTTTCAAAATAGAAGTTTCATTATTATTATTGCAGTTGCAAAATTATAGTTGAGTTCGAAGAGGCAAGGTGTGACAATTAGATTAGTGGAAATGCGCATAATGCTCTTTTATGGATACGATTAAAAGGGAACTGACAAGTGTAATGGGGAATATATATACGGTCATATACGGTCTAAAGGCAAGTTAGACATATTAGCTTCATTTCATCTGGTGCTAAAATGTAACAGATTCGTTTATGAAGTTCATGCGCTGAATTCTCTTCAAAACAGTTTACATTTCTGCAGTTATTATAACAGTTTTAATGGTGTAATAATTCGCTAAGATCTCCTGCTTACAGGAAGGCCTGGAGGCTCATTTCTAATTTTCAGTATATTAACAGTTTAGGCTACTAAAACTTTTTTTTCCCGAAGTGGCGCTAATGAGATTTTAATGCACTGTAAAACTAACTCCAAAATCTTCGCGATCACTAAGAAAACATTTCATGCTATTGTAAATTTTGCTCCTCTAATTTAAAAAAATTTTTTTTTGCAATAATTCACATTTTTATCCACTGACTGAACTTTAAATTTCTTGCAGAAAAAGTTGAACAGAAAGTTTAAAAAATGATTTATTATGTACAAACAGAAGGTTTGGTGTGTTCAGTCTGTCCACCCACCAACCCCGCAGCAACCAGGATGACTCAGGCTTGTTTTGTGAAGGATGACAACAAATTTTACTGCTCAGTCAACACTCATTTCTAGTTTCAACATATAAATTATCCAAATTATAGGGGTAAACTGATGTGCAGTAACCATAATTAAAAAGTAGGCACCAATGCAACAGAATATGTAGATATTGAATAACACAATTTAAAAAAAAAGTAGTTGGATAAATGCTTTAATACAAGTTCAGTGTGTTTATGTAATTTGTATGATTGCTCTAAAAATGAATGAACATAAATATTTTCATGATCTGGTGACCAAAAGGAGACAAAAGAATAACTCTCTGTTTGATTTCAGTTTCATATGAAACAAAAATACTCAGCCCAAATGTCACTCATATTATTTCTGACTAAATGTCAGGGTTTATAAAATAAGGGAAACACAAACTTGCCAAAAGAGGGTGGGATTGCGGAGCAGACTGCAGAATCAGCAAAACTCAACAAGGTGCATGTGGATACAGCGTGGGAGTGGAGAGAAGACTGTGACCACAGACTCAAAGAGCAACCCTGTCTCTATATTTCAGCCCTTATTGACTCACCCTCAAGCAGAGAGTCCATCTACAGGTGGGGGAAAAACACAGTGAAAGGAGGAAATGTGCGTATCCTGCTACTGAGGCTATTGCACAGTTTGGTACAGACTTCACCTTCCATCTCAGCTAAATCACATGGAAGCTGCAGCGAAATTATAAGCAGAGTGTTTGGTGGGTTTGAGCGTGGTGCTAAGCTGCTGTCCAACCCCGTCATTTTGGTCATGTCCTACCCTGCCTGCGACTACTGGGAATCCAGCAGCACTGGAGGACTGCTGGGGGCTGGACCGCTTCCCGAATCCTCACAGGCCTCAGCCAAGCAGCCAGCCAGAACAAAGCCACAAATTATTATCATAGTAAAATTTCAGTCACAATAAAAAAAAAAAAAAAAAAATGGCTGCTGAAAAACCAGTTTCATATTATGGGCAACATGTTTCTGACTTCACACATCAGGCCTCTAGCTGTAAATCCTCACAGGGAAATTATATCACTGCAGAATGTGGCTATGGCTATTAGGAATTTACTGCAACATTATGGTGGTGGGATTATGGTGGCAATATTTGCCGATGGCAGCAAGTGAGTGACTTGAGAGATTTTTGTTGCTGGAGGAGCAGGTGTTGCATTTAGACTCCATGTTATCAGCAGGAAAACAACCTTCGTGTCATAGTAGTCGCACTCTTTGACGTGATGAATGGGATTAGAGCGGCCAAATGAAGATAAACACGAAATGCAAAGGCTTTGAAGACAAAGAGGCCTATGGGCATATATGAACAGGCACTTCAGCAGCTGAATGCAGAGGATTGAGTCCTGGATGGGAGTATCTGTCAGAGATAAGGTGTGGGCACAAGAGGTGTATGAGCCACAGAGGGAGAGAGAAAGCACGGTGAGGAGGCTCTTTAAGGCTTGTAATTATGTCTGTATTATGGGTGAAGAACAAAGGCGAGCCCTGCAGTCATAGGGCAGGGATGGGACCTCGCCATGGCTCTCTTAATATACGGAAAGGGATGATGTTAAAAACAGTCACACTTCTGAATGCCGCCCAGACTTACTGGCGTCTACTCTGCTGCACAGTGCGCATGGGCAAAGATCTGCAGAGGTGTGTTTGACATAGGTGTGTTTTGTCTTTCTCTCGCTCTCTCACACACGCACACACATACACACACAAGTCAGGTTTGTCCATCACGTAACTCTGATGCAGAGTGACAGCATTCTTTGTGTACAAACCAAGAGCACATTCCCAGGCAACTGCCTCGGCTGTGATCTTCCCTACTGGCACGTCATGTTTTACAAGTAACCCTCTGTTGCTGTGGCCGAGCTGAGGCCCAGACTCAGACTGACAGTCCACGACCCCGACAGGATGCCAGGCTTTATTATCATAGGCTCAGCTCACCACATAATAGACACAAATAAAGACCCACATGTCCCATTTCTGCAGCACACTATGACGGGTGTGAATCTGAAGTGTGGTTTTGACACAATTATGTCACCAGAAATGCAGCACGGAACGGAGAAGTGGAGAACCGGTGGGAAACAGGAAAATGTCTCAAAAAAAAAACAAAAAAAAAAAACAAAAAAAAACATATCTGCCTTTTTCAAGACGGATCACTTTTTCAATGATGTCAATGGATTTATTATGTACGTTTTTACACCGACACTAACCATGTGTCGGTCCCTGAAACACCTACCACTATATAAAGCAGCTGTTTTCCAATCCTTGTGCATCCACAAAGTGCAAACAATAGGACTGACGTTTTTCTATGGCTGTTTTCTGCCTCAGGAAAGAGAAGGGGGAAGAGGAGGAGCCGGAGGAGTGCAAAGGATGAACGGCCTAATCTCTCCTGCAGGCGCCATCACACAGGAACACTAATATCTCCACGGCCGGCGTCTCATTCCTCAAGTGCAGCCATGTTGCTGTTGATGTGTGTGTGTTGTGCCTGGGCTGGCAGCCTCTGAGGGCCCAGAGAGTTCACCGGTGTTACATGATCAGCATCACTCATGTGTGAAGTCTTTGGAACAAACAGATCTGATGTTTACACACCAGCTCAGATGGTTTAAAAAGACACACTGTTGACTGATTTATTCCTGATCATGTAATTTACTTATGTTATTCATGTAATGTGAATTATTTTTATGATATGGACAATGCACCTGAAAAATGGATTGACTGATTTATTGGTTATGGATTTGTATAGTTTAAATTTTTTCCTTTAAAATAATTTTTAACCATAGTCACATAAAACTGATGAGGATTAACAGCTTTGGTGAGTAGTTCATATCATGTCATAATTTATATTTATTTGTATCGAGGACTTGTCCAATTTCTATAGCCAATGTGAAGCAACAAATAATGGGCATATATATCTCTTTTGCTATTTAAATTTCAATACCAATTAAGATTTTATTTATTTATTTAAGATTTCTCAAGTTAAAAATGTGAAAACTTTAGTCAACATTTTTGTATTGATTGTGTATAGTCTCCATTTTTGTCTGTAAATATTAAACTGTAGTTTAAAAGCTCATGTTCAAGTGCTGTTTGCTTGTGAGAGTCTCTGCTGAGAACTGTCATATTTTAAATTAGCCTGGTCTGTTTAAATTTCTTTAAATACATTTTTCTATTTATCTTTTTGACCCTTCAATGTGATAAAGGAAAAAAATAGTTTAATAAACAAAAACGTTTGTATGTCAATAATTAATATAAAATAATATAATTATAATGATTTTTTAAATGTTAAATGTAAAGATCAGCTGCCTATTCTATTAAAACAATTCTGCACAATTAATTCAATTATGGAAGGAACATTTTAATCAGTCTCTGCAACTGTTTGTCAATAAATAAAAAGGCTAATAAGCAGAACAAAATATTGTCACACCACACACCTTTTTTTTTTTGCATTGATCCTTGTTTTTAAATTCTATCTGATGATATTGTGATGGTGAAAATGGCCTTGCGTCTGTGCATGGTCATTCATTCCTGTCCCAACATGTTCACCGTCTACCTGAATTGTTTTGGACTTTCTTAAAACCATTTCACTGACCAGTTAGAATTGAAAAAGTAAAACTGTTTTAATTTTAAACCGAAATTGAATCGCCCGCAATTAATCAGATATTTGTTACCATTTAGCAAAATAAGGGTAAGAGAGAGAAAGTGAGAGAGAGAGAGTGAGAGAAAGAGTGAGAGAGAGAGATAGAGGAGAAGAGGAGATAAAAATAGATGGAGCGTGTGTGGGCTACTCAAATAAAATAGGCCTATAAATAATCTAATTAATGAAATAAAATAAAAAGGCATATACACGTTCAATTAACTTCCAAAAGTAAAGTGACTCAAAGTGAATCGACTTGCGTGGGAAATGCCGGACTGTGTCTGGTCTTCTGGTTCCAGCTTTGAATTCATCATTGGCATAATTGTTGCCAGACAGCGGGTGACAGCAGCATCGCCCACTGCCGCTGACGGTTAGACTTAAACTTTTAATTGATTGGTTGAATCTAGAGGCCTTGGCAAGTCGGGGGAGAAAAAAAAAAAAAAAAAACGTCTGGAATCCGTTAACCGTAATACGCAAAGGCCTGTAAGCCACTCTGCTGCAACCTGAGCTCGGTGTCACACGGGGCATCCGATTTAAACGGCTTCATTTGTAGAAAACGGCGCTCATATGTCGAAATTATACGTTGTTAATTTTTTCTAACCTTCCTCGGTCGTCTGGTTGCGGCTCAAATGCGCATTTGGTACCAATTCTGACTGCGGGCGCTGGCGCGCGCGCGCACACACACACACACACACACACACACACACCAACACACACAGTTTACTCTCATTCAAAATCCTGCGGAATCATGCAGTAACCTGTCTATATGAGTGCAGTGAGAGCCCAGCTGATGGACAGGCAGTGGGACAGTAGTGGCAGTGTATTGGGTTACAGCCCAGCGCTTGGCTGGAGCTGCACTAATAGTGTGTGCCTGCTCCACATCTGGAACAAAGAAGCCAGTCTGGGTCTACCCTTGGTGTTTACAGCTCTGTTGTTTTTTCACACTCCTCGCAAAATCTTGCCCAAACACACATTCCAGACTCACCAGCTCAACATGGGGGGAAAAAAATATACTATATTTTTCCACTGTAAATCTTGCCCCCAGTACCAAGGGGAGAGCGGGTAGAAAAACAAAAGCTGGAAGCTGGCATGGATCAGTGGGGCGACAAGAGGGTGGCAGCGGCTGGAGGAGTGGCTGAGAGAGAGACAGTTGTTGTCTGTGTGAGAGCGGTGCCAGGCCTGGTGGCTGAGATGCCACATGAGTTCAGCTGAGGTCAAAAACAGCTGGGGGAGTGGCATGAGGAGCTGCCAAGGCTGCTGGGTCACTTAACTGTGTGTTTACAAGCATGAGGAGATATCTGAGGAGGCATCTGACATTACATTCCAGCAGTCGTTCAGAGAATATCTACTGAGGCCTTTTGTGAAGAAAATAAAGTGTGAAGGCTGCAGAGACAATGTGTTCAGGCTATAAATCTCCTCTAGAAACAATAAAAAGATTCATAGTTCCCATAAACTCACTAGAATGGCCTACAGGTTTAACAAGCTGCAGATGTTTAGACAAGAAAATAATATGAGACGTGCAGAACTTTTGTAATTTTTTGTTTTTCCCTCTCTCTCGTGAGCAGATGAGCTGACAGTTGGAGGTGGAAATACTGAACATGCTGGACAATGATTTGCCCAGGGGAGTCACACATGCACACCCAATCAACACACAATGACACAGGGCTCGGGGTTGCCAGGTTTAGACAGTAGGTTCTATTAAAGACAGGTTTACCAGGTCCAAGGATTATCCATCTGAAGTTACCTGCCCCTCTGGGTAACGTGAACCCCCTTTTGTGGTCTGCAGGGCAACAGTGTGCGAGGCAAGCGTCTGTTTGAAATGCCAGAGGTGATGGGGATGACAAGCCTCGGTGGCCTGGGCGGCAGGAGGGGTCGTCTGCGCAGGCGACAGCCCTGGAGAACGGCGCGCATTCTCCAGCCATTATATCACATCAAAACTGAGAAATTTTTCAAAAAAAAAAAAAAAAGAAACATGTGCGTTACGTGTCAAAACAGGTTTCCAGCAAAGTACAGCAGCTCTCCTATTATATATGAATATCCTTTGAATAGAGAATTAATATTTGGCCTGATACTGAGCTTGCACAGCCGTGAGGTCAAAGCCCTTTCTTTAGAGCTCTTCAGTGGGAACAACTTGACAGGATCAAGTTCAGCTCCTGCCAACAAGCCCTGGCTCTGTCAAGTGTTAAGTTCCATTGTGACCTACAATAGGACACAATGGCCCTGCAGCACCCAGCCTGTACCACGCTGCCTATCAAATGACAGCGTCTCTCAAAGAAGAACTTGGCAAACTGATATTAAGATATGTGTCTATTGTATGTATCATTTGTTTTTGTTTTTTTTTTTTTTACATCATGCAGCATGGGAGCATGTGAGAACTCCTTAGTCAGCACACCAGTGTTTAAAAAAAAAAAAAGGAGCAGGGATTGGTTGAAGTTTTCTGGAGATAGTTAATCAACTATTTTGGACTGGAAATAATCAAAGTGCTCGAGTTTTTCCTAGGATTTTTTATACACGCTTTTTTATACTTACAAATACCTCAAATTAACATAAAAACCTCACCACCCTGTAAAGAAGAATACCTGATGAAGGAAAATATCGAACAAAATATAAAGTTATCCAAACAGTAAATCAGCCTTACTTATAAAAAACTGACCTAATGAGTTGAGCTGAAAGAGACTGTATTTCTCTGTAGGTTTGTCAAATCAAGCGACACTTTTTACATACAAGAGGTCATGTGATCCATTGTTGACATAGACATATTGATTACGGCAGTTTTAATTACTGTTTAAATCAACATCAACTTTTTGAAAATAACGTTTTCTTCTTCAAAAGATCAATTCACGAATGAGGAGGAGACCTGTTGTAAAACAACCATGAATAAGTGAACAGTCATAGTAAACTACTAAGCTGCCTGGCATTTAAAGCCCCTGACCCCAGCTTCGCTTCGACCATTTTGCTGCAGTGCTTCAGGTGTTTAACCTTGTCATATTAAAGTGTTTGTCACTGGAGGGCTAGACGACTGGGGCCAGGATGGGCCGGGGATTTAAAAAGGCCTGTGCTCCCAGATCATCAGATTGTCAGTGACTGTCTGAAGCCTGCCAAGAAACATCAAAGCCTTAGAGACTTGCTCATTTCATCTTTGAACCTCACCAAAAACATTCCCTCTGCTCCCTCCCTGCCTGCATTCCTACCCTACATCACCATTTTTATTTTTTCTTAATTAAAAAAAAAAAAAAAAAAAAACAGTAAAATAAAAATGATACACAGGAAAATAAAATTAGACCGAGTGGAAAATTAAAAGAGAGATACCTTTGAGGATTTTTGTTGTGGACCTGTAGTTTTGTGTGGTTGTCTGGTATGTCATGCCAGCGCTCTGTCAAGGCGAGGAGACAGACTCAGTCTGAGCAAGCCCGCCATGGGAGGGAGCAGCCTCCCATCAGCTCCTCGCCAAGATTGATGGCTATGAAAGAGCTACCTGAGGCAGAGATCAAAGTCAGACAGGATACATACGCCTCAGTATTTAACTCTTTCATCTCCCGCCTTTTCTACGTGAGTCATGACCCCTCACCTGTCTATCTGTTTGACCTCTGACTGATGGATGGAATTGGCACTTTGTGATACTGCAATTTTTCGTTATTGGATTAAAACAAAACAGGGAAAATAAGAATTACACTGCTTAAATGTGTCTTTTTTTATACATCATATAAAACATTTATATAACAAAATGTGGTGGTGAGTCCATGTGCTTCAATGAATATATTTTTTTCTTCTCCACCACAATAAACAGGACTTTGGTTTCTCAACGTGAGGCTCTCCTCACAGTGGAGGCCAGTGGTGGAGGGCTATTTGCATTCCAGCAGTGAGAGTGAGGACAATTAAACCATTTCCCCTCCAATCTATCTCCCTCCAGCCAGCCATCCAGGCAGCCCAGTAGATCAATGGGAAATGCAGCTGCACAGCCCATGTGTGCCAGGCTGTGAGACGAGAGAGGAGAAGATTGGGGTTAAAACCCTCCTGGCCTTCAGATTGGCTCCATACCTGAGTTAAAGCTCAGACAAACCAACAGCTGTTACCGGACAGAGCAGGCAAATAGAGGTTCTCACCCCATCTGTAAAAGCAGTGCATGGTTTCTGGCTTCGGCTCACTGTTTATTTTTGTATGGACTTGAGCTAAGATGTCTTTGTTTTGTATTTAGCATCATTTTGCACCTGAAAGGAGAGAGCTCTTGTGGCAGTAGCTTCATTAATGCTATGCATAAAGGAAGCAGCCTCAACTTCCATCACAGTCCATTCCTGTGGCGCCCCCCCCCCCCAGGCACTCGAGACTGGCCACTCCAAAATCAATTAGCCAAATCACATTTCACAAAAGTAGCTGGAGTTCTGCTTTCAGCGGTCTGGCCCCTCAGGTGTCTCAGTGTCAGCTTAAAGGTGCGGGCAGTGAGCCTTGGTTTAAATTGTGTGGGATTAGACCAAACAAAGAGCCATAGATATCTAGCCACACCTGTGCAACTTGCTCCTCAAGGACCGCTAATAGGGAGAGTCTTTGGTCCAAATGGCGGGTGCTCAGAACTTAATCTCTCAACTCTCGGGCCATCGCAGGTATCTGTTTCCATCGTACCCGGCAGCAGAAACTGTCCTGAACTTGGACATAATCGCAGCACCATCCTGTAACAAGGATTTCCATCTCTGCTCTCCCCTGCCAAGTCCAGGTGATCAATCATTTACATGTGTAATTAGGAACGGGTGTCAAAACAGAAACTGTACACTCGCTCAGGGACCCTGTGTGCAGCGGACTGACATCAGACTTGGCAAGTAGTGGGTAAACAGGGTCAGAGAGAAAGAGACAGAGAGAGGGAGGGAGAAAAATGAGATGCTGAGATGTACAGGTTTTTCTGACACATTCAACTTCTTACCACCCAAGGGGTGAACTCGTCCTCAGCATATCAAGTTATGTAAGGGCATATCTCTGTTTATGTGGTGACTTAAATAATGACGTGTAGAGCCTTAACTGAATCTTTGGTGTTACTGGAGATTGATCCCTGTGTATAGACAACAACTAAAAACAAAAATCATGTGCAAAATTTGTGATGGATCAGCACTTTATCCCCTTTCCTGAAGTCAAACTCTTTTTGGTTTACTCAAGTGGCTCAATGGTCTCCTGTGTACCCACCCAGCCATTCAGTCCATTTGAGGTCAAAACAAGGGATTACACTGCAACAACAAACACATCCAAGTGGAAAGTAATGCTTTGAAAACATGTGATTAAAAAGCCAAACAATGCTTAGGGATGCTATAGATTCACTATGATTGTTATGTGCAAGTTATCTCATAAAAGTTCTCATCTTTTCCAAAATGTGACCACAGCTTAAAGCGGGCAAGTCTGGGTTTGACATTAATACCTTACAGAAACACAGACATTTGCAAACAATTCCTGCAGATCTTAACTGACATTTTCCCATGGTCAATGAGCTGTTTAAAACTGGGTAAGAGAATGCAGAAATACCGATGCCCAATAATCCACCTGTCACCTGAGGGGGATAGGTGTGGCGCTGCAGGGCTAAGGAGGGGATATGTGCAGGCTACCGTGACTTATGTGGACTCATCCAGCCGCCACCTCAGTGCCCAGGGGGTGAGTGGGTGTTTAAAAGAGCCTGTCTGGGGCCTAAGTTTAGAGTTTCCCGGTGCAGAGTGGCTGAGCTTTGAAGAGGCAGGTCCAGTAATGAATTAGAGTATTGTCTGCTCGGAGGGAGAAGCCTCTGGGTAGGACATCAGATCAAAGGAGGTCCTGCTTTATTACCTACAGCGTCAGTTCAGGTATGCAACTGGACAGAGCAAAAGGGCAGACACACTGATCCTTAAAAAACTTTCAGGACATTTACATCTAGCTGAAGGCTTCACCTTAAGTTGACTAAAGTTTTTCGCTGACCCATGATTTGGCCGTCAAAAAGAGGAAACCAGGTCACTTTTAATATGATTGTTGTTAACTGTTTTTGGAATAAGACAAAGGTTTTGGTCTTGTGACATGCACCCGTCATTGCTTTGGCGTTTTGCCCCAGTGTGACACACCCAGCTGTGAACCATAGCTCAGATGTCACCATGAAACAAGTTCTCTCTCAGACACGTGATGACTTTTTGTCCCAGCATCAGGCCACTCAGCCTTTACAGTGCAGACACACAGAGGAATGCACTGACCGCTCCTCTTAGGTGGTTCCACTTCGTCCTGGGGCTGGACCAGCCTCTCGCAGGGTCATTCTCCCATGACATTCTCCTCAGTGCGGAGATGGGACAACACACCTCTGCTTTGATGTCAAAGTGGTTGGGTGTAGAGGATGCAGCAATGACACGGGAGACGCAAACACCTGGACTGACTGGAACTAAACAGGAATGCAGCTTAGATGATGAAGGAGCAAATGTCATATGTGAAATTTAAGTATATGACATGCTTCAACATTCAAATAAACTAATAAGCAAATCAACACAATTGGAACATATCCAGATAAAACTGGTCTTTGCAGCTAAAACGAAGACATAAATTACTATGAAGAATGAGGAAGTGATTGTCTCTCACAGAGAAGCTGGTAACAACATAATGAAACTCATGACTTATATTATCAAAGGCATCTAAACACTGTAAGAACTTTGACCTATTTAAGCCCACAGCAGCATCCATCATAACATATACAGTACAGTATATGAGACAGTAGCTACAGGTGTGCAATTCAAAAAATCAAGAAGTAGGGCATTTCACCATTAGATCTAGGACACACACACACACACACACACACACACACACACACACACACACACACACACACACACACACACACACACACACACACACACACTTCATTAGCAGTGTATGCTAAGGTAGGAAGCTCAGTATTTCTAATAGGAAATCTCAATCAGTTGCATTGATTGAAATTTGGTACAAACATTCATGTGTCCCTCAGGAGTGATTGGCGATCCTCTGATTTTTAACTCCTCATCAATTCAATATTTCCATTTGTCAGATTGTTGGGTTTCTCACCAGATACCAACAAATCCCACCAGCCTCAGCTCTACTTGAATCCGGCCTTGAATCTTGAACTGTTTGTCACTCTTTGTGTGGCAGTGGTTTATGACGCAGACCTCCAGAGTGGGTCGTTTGGAAACCTCCATGTTTCCAGTGTGTTGCAAGAACTCATGGCTGGTGACTCCGAGCTGTGGTGTGCCCACCTGCACCGACCGCTCTGCTTTCATCATAGGGTCAAAAATGAGAGTGTTCCTAGACACTGCTCCATCAGAATGAAATGTTGGGATGAATTAAAACAGAATCCAGTCAGGGTATCATGTTAGTAGTCCAGTTAGTCAAGTCATGTTATGTTTAATTTCAAGCACCACTATAGACTTGGCACACAGCCAGGTAGGTCAACCAATCTTTAAACCTCTGTTTTGATTTGTCATGTCACTCATTTGTCGCTTTCGGATGTCATAAGTCAAACCTATGAGCTGAATTTACCTTTTCCACATATTCCACAAGCCTCAATAGGTTTACATGTCAGGAAAATGAGTAGCATTTGCCCTAGTGCTGCTCCTTGCTTGTTATTCAGTGAAAGCTGAAGGTAGACATTACATTTATGGACTTGAATGTTTTGAAAAACATGAATTGAACTGATTCAAATCACAGGCAGAATGCGACACGTTAATACAATAAATCTTTGCCTATAAAACTGGAATCAAATCTAATCATTGTTGGATCAAATCGTTACCCTTCTACTCCCAAAAGAGCGGCCCAGCGTCAAAGACACTCCCTGATGAAGACAGAACATAGTCTCTCTATGTGGTGGATTGCTTTCCTGTGGGAACACTTGTTCTCTGGTTGCCCATTCCTCCCTCCTGTTTCTCACCAGCTGGGACTGCTGCTCAGCCATCCAGCCATAATGTCATAATTGTCCTGTTCCTCTGCTCCTCTTCAGCCACCAGGACACAATGGATGGCAGCTTAGGTGGAGTGTGAATAGGGGCCGCGGCAAACTGGGTGGGTCCCAGATTATTCCAACACCTGCTGCTCACACCTTGGAACTATGAATGGCTGGCCTGTGCTACGAGGAGGAGAGCAGGTCAGTGTGCTTTAGTTGTGAGATTTGTATTAATCATGTACAAACTGGTCAAAGAATGTCTTATTTTAAGGATGTCGTGCTAACAATTTTTTTTTTTTTTAACACTGGTTTCCTGTTGGCCTAAATTAATGGTATCTTCTCCATTGATAAAACATTCAACAGGGACCATGCTGCACCACATCATCAAACCACTTGAAAACCAACATCATCCTTCCCCAGGTCTTAATTAGCACTGATGACTTACCTAGTGGGAGCTTGTGTTTAAATCAACCAAGGAAATTATTGCTGGGGAGCCATAATAATTGATTCTGGGCCCCACAACCACAAAACAATTACTGATCACTTATTTCTGTTTGTCAGCTTTGACAACAGGGGTTTCAATAAAACAGCAGGAGGGGAAAACAAAACTGGTCACAGGGGGCCAGACCTCACACTGGAAAAACTGTGACAGCAATCAGCTTGTCTGTGTGTTACATACAAGGAAATGCAAGGAGAAATTTTAATTCAAATTAAATTTGGACTTTTTTGGCATTCATTTTATAAATCTATACTTAATCAGAAAAGTTAACAAAGCATATAAACGAATACAATTTAGTGTATGAAACGCCCTCACCTGTTAATCCTCCCTTGTGAATAATGTACAGTCTTGTTAAAACATGAGCACAAAAACAAAACTGGGAACACAGGGGACCAGGGAACAGGTGCTCTACATATACTGTATGTAGCCTCATCAGCTGACGTAGCTAAATGAAGCCACACCACCATCTGCCATAATCGCATGTATCACCTCTTACAGTTGTGTTGATTTATACTGTACACACAAGCACAATAAAATTATTTGAGCACTGAAAATGTTTTTCTTAGTAAATGGTCAGAGTAAACCCAAATGTCTTGTCTTCTCCAACATTTCCTTATAAGTCACTGTAGCTCATTTGTTGCGGACGTGACCGGCGTCGGCAGTGATGTACTTCCTGTGGGTTTGTCCCTCAGTCTGGCCCACAGTGAGATCTCACGATAACGGTTTAAACTGGGGCCTGTTTCTCGCCAGCTGCCTCCTCTGGTCACATTAACTTGGACCTCATTAGTCATAATCTGCTCCCCAGGGCCCGCCTTGAAAAAAAAAACCTCTGCCTGGTAACTGCATAGAAATGCTCCGAGCAAAATGTTCCTCTTATGTGCCTGACCCGAAGATGAAGAAAACAAAATGTCTTATCTGATGGATGGAGTTTTGGCAGTTCTCCTGTTCGAATGAGGCAGAAAGGAAAGTCTCTTTCTCTCAATGCGGAACTTCAGATAACAGAAATAGCTACTTCTGAAAATCTGCATGTGTAGACAAATATGTCTTGTGGTGGGCGGGCAAGCTGAGTAACTGCGCTGTTTCTCTTGAGCTTACCTAATTCATAACCACAAAATCAGCCAAAAACTATGCATCCAATGTAAGTCTACTGTTAACACATCTATTTGTGGCCACACTGTACGGAGAGTGATTTTAAAAATGCACCGAGAGAAACTGAAGAGCAAGCAATACCCTGAGTATAGCAATCTCAGGCTGAGGAATTCAGCAAAGCTTTAGCAGACATGACGAACTGGTGGTGATAACGCCAGCAGAATGACTGATCCCGCTCATATACAAACTTGTAACCTCTTCGTTGGTTGTGTAGGGGTTAGCACTTCAAACACATCCATATTTCAGTGACACAAGGCTCCAGGGTAAAACAATCCATTTACCTGTAATCTGTTTTAAAACCAGCCTAATAGGAGAGAGGCAGTCCTCCAACCATGGGAAAGCTGTCTGAGAAGATCTGCGTTGGGAGCCTGTGTCAAAACCTGAAAAACAGAAAAACAAGGAGGTAGATGAAGCTCCAATTGACCAGAGCTTGACCCCATTAACTCCTGCTAAGTCACTTCAGGCAAAATAATGAATATTTCTGTTTTAATGTAGGTAATTTGAAGGAAGGATTTTGCCTTTAAGAGAAGCAAAAAAAAAAAAAAAAAAAACAGTTTGAAATACAGGAAGTGTGAATCTAAGTTGAGCAGGAAAAATGAATTATGAGCACTGTGAAAGTTTGGGACTAACGGCAATAGCGATGCATCAAAACAAGTTTTCTGAAGAGGCAAATACACAAGCAGCAAGGAGCAAGGTTACCCAAAGTATTACAGGTAGATACAGTGAAATAATTAAACTGGAAGCTCACATTATGCTTTAAAATCAACCAATAGTTGATCTCGGAGGTAAATTCTGTATTTAGGAAATCTTTCCTCGGGAGACTTTCCTCAGGTCGCTCATGTTTTCTCTGCCTGTTTACTATCATTGTCATGCAGTTTTCTGCTCAAGACCCTGAAGGGCATGAAGGCTCAAAATGGCTCAGGGGGTCACCTTCTATTGTTTCCCCTAAGATTTAAGAACCCATCTATTTTGTCACCCCCCCACCCCCTTACCACTACCTTTCCCCAGTACACACTCACTGGAGAGCCAAGAGGAATGCTGTATTAAGTCTGGCCAACAATGACAACAAAAAACATCAACAAAAGCCAAAGGGCCAAACCCATCTAAGTTGCCTCCCCTGGACATACAATGCCCCTGCCTACCTCACCCTGCCCCTCCATTTCAGCTCAAACCTTGCCCCCCTGCCAAGCCAGGAATGCTGGGGACAGTGACCTTTTCACCCAGCAGTTCCACCTTGGTTTCTCAGGAAGATTAGGGGGCGGTAGAGGAACTGGGAGTGTCTGGTGTTGAATCTTGTTGGAGAGGATTCAAGTTTTTGGAGGAGGACCAGATACTGGGTTTGGAACACTCAGGTCTTGAATTCCACGCTGTATTGCAACAACCTTGTACGCTCTTTACGCTTCACTGGTCTGGCTATTATTCAAAAATGTGAAACCAATGCCACTGCAACACAGCAGTTTTCTATTACTGAGCCTTCCATTATGAATAACTGAACGCAGCCTCATTAAAAGAGGCTTCTCCTCAGCGGCAGCAGACTGTTAGCAAACATAAAAGTGTGATTGGTGATTTTATGAGCTTTGCTTTCAAACTCGGTTTCCGTTGGCTTCCATGTTGTTGTTGGAGCGTTGCCCAAAACCGACGTTCCAGCCGTCTGCGAGGTTCCTGAGAAAAGCACAGGGAGCGCCATCAGGTGTGTTCATCATGCTGAGGCGCTCATCAGGTGGTCTGTTGCTCTGTGACAGCTGTGTGGGTGGCAACAGTGGCCCGCCAACTGCTGACATCACACGGCCACTATTGGTTACAAAGGGAGCATGATAGCATGACCGCAGCGTGTAGAGTCACACGCACAAACAAATAATGTAATATATAAAGTGGTGCTTTTGGTATTATGTTATTATATGCCACAAACCGAACATTTTTTGTACTCAATTCAACAATCCTCTTTTAAACATTTATAAAATGATACTAAACGCTGGGAACATAAATTACAAAAAGGCTCTTTACTGCATGTCGGAGATCAAATAATCATGTCCAGAGGAGCCACACATGCCAAAACAAAATGTCTTAAAGCGAGCAGCGAAAAAGCGTTGTAACAAAATCTACTGTACATCTGCACGGCACATTTAAGGATTACCTCAACCATATAAAGTCACACCATGTTACGCAGGGGTGAAAAGACAAACAACAGCAATAGTGGCAAGAAAAGCTCCTGACGCACTCCAGATATTAACATCTCTGCAACAGCTGGGTGTTACCTCAGCAGACCAAACCAAAACCTCTGAGTTTTCCACAATTAAGGCTTTCACAAAGCGGAGAGGCTGAAATTCCAGTGCTGAGATAAAAGAGTAATCCACGGTGCTCAGTCCTGATAACCACGGTAAGCGGCCATTATTACAAAGTGTTACCACATGCTGCCACAACATGATGATCAGTCTCCAGGTTATCAAATGCCAGATATACTGCTGTTCACAGATAATATTTACATGCACACAAATAAAAAATATGCTTATTAGAAATGCTTATGATATAATCTTGATGCCGTGAAGGTATTATGAGAGGACATGTGAGTGACCAGCAGCATTGAGAGAGAGGCTCTTGTTTCTGTACAGCTGATGGAAGTTGGGTGGTGGCAGTGTCTGGGGATAAACAGAGGTGTAGAGGGGAAATGGCAAGCCTCAAGTTTCCTATCAAACTCCAAATACAGTCCCGGTACACTGTCTTAAACTGTCAAGAAAGAGGTAATCATGGACAACTGAACAAGGCTAGCAAACAAAATACTAGTTCATGCTGCTGCAAATATTCAGAAACAACTACACTTGTACATTAGTGGCACATGTTACAACTAACATAATTTAGCTGTAAATTTTCATTGCACAGAAGACTAAATTAGTGTTACTCACATTAGAGCATATTATTTACAATTTGTCTAATGAATAAAATCATGTATGAAAATAAAATTGTTTATTCAAGCATTCACATATGTGCCACTACCCTCATGGACAGGTTTTGGGAAAATGGTTGCCGAGACACATCTAAAGTTCTCCCTCCCCTACACAGGAGCAAGATACCCATGAATGATTGTCTCTTTGTTGTTCTTTCAGTCTCTCTGTAGTAATTACCTCCGCCAAGGAGGTTATGTTTTCACCCGTGTCTGTTTGTTTGTTTATTTGTCAGCATGATTACACAAAGAGTACTGAACCAATTTGCACCAGACTTAGTGGAGGGATGGGGCACGGGCCAGGGAAGAACACATTCAATTTTGGTGCTGATGCAGTTAAGGTGGCAGATCCCAGAATTTTTTATCACTTTCCTTATCATTTGGGATATTGGATCTTTTTAATGTTTTTGTCAATTTCTCAGGAAATAATATATGGATCTTGATGTAAATAATCAGACATATTAATATTGTTGAAATTCGTACAATTTGGTGCTGATCCAGATAAAAGTCCAGATTTAATAGACGTTTGTAGGATTGTTTGCCTTGGCGTAGATATGCGCTCTACTGAGTGCCATTCTAATTTGTGTTTTTTGTCTCTTTGTAGTATGTATGCATCTCTTTAACCAACATTCTGCAGATGAAACCTGGGCCTGTGCCCAATGGGCCCATTCAGTCATCTGTCCATTACCACCCCACAGCCAAGGATTTAAATTCCAGGATCCAACAGAACAGGGTGATATCACTTTCAACAACCTTTACCCAATATAGTTTTTTCATGTTTTAAACAAGTAATTATACTGTGTTAAACAAATGAACATTTCCATAGTGTAAGCCTTACAATGCAAATTAATTGGCAGTCATAATCAATATTTCCTAAACATGCCAGATCCCATCCTCATGTTAAGACATTGCCTTTGGATATTGACCATGAACAGGTCTGCCTTTGGGTTCACGTTGACATTTCCAAAGTCATTTATTTGCTCAGGAAGCATAATATCACATCATAACAACCTAACAGGTCTAAGTAGTATAATGCATTGCTCTCTTGTGAATATCTATTTTCTCCCTCTCAGTGATTCATTTCTGCAGGAAGTTGCAGGTTTGTGTGCATCTAGGTGCGGCGGAAACCCAATCCATCAGGGCAGAGCGAGGCGGGTGGGCCTGTTCTGTCTGACAATATCCAGACACCTTCCTGACAGCTCCGGCTTCACTGCTGACACATGTGTTACCAGCAACGTAAGCTGGCATTGAGGGACGACAACTAAGAAACAAGTAGCTACATATCAGAAAATGTGGAAATGAAAGAACTGGTTTGTTGTACAGGGATTTTACCTAGTTGAAGGACCTGTATCAACACATAAACATTGAAAAAGGATGAAAAAGTAAGGTCACTCATGCCAATCCAATATCTAGTATTTCCACTGTTTTAAAAGTTATGTCACTTTAAATTAAACATTAATTTTGCTAGTTTGTCATTTAGATATTGAGGTTATATTAATATAATATCTGGCAGTTTTCTTCTCATCATAATTTGAAACAACAGTTTTAACATATTTTTGCACTCACTCACTAACAGATCTCTAATTGTCATATCAAATGTCTGCAGCACCTCTAACAGTCTCTAAGACTAAACAGAAGCATGTACTCTCTTTGTCCAGACCCATCTGTGCTAATCCACACAACCAGCTTCCTCCTGCAATCAAACCTTTGTAAACTTCACAACTTCGGCAAGATGGCCGCCTCTGCTGCATTATTTCAACCTCACTTTGACCACAAATAGGTCTAAATCGACCCAATTACTTACTGCTTCCTTAAATGCTCAAACCAGATTTACTGATACTTGCCAGCAATGGCTCAGTGATAGCTATCTATTTCATCTGTTGTCTTCTTGTGTATTCTGTGAAATGAGAGTCCTCCTGTGAACATCTCCGCTGTGACTTTGGGGAATTTCAGAACATTGCGACACATTACACAAACTGACGGAGAGCGACAGAAAATATAGCTCAGATTTATTTTCACTGCACACAAATCCATCCTGCAGATAGTAGCTTTCATACCTATATTATACTATAACCAACATTATTGTCTTGTTTAGAAGATAGCTTATTTATTTGTTATAAAAAAAAAAATTCCACAAATTTGAACTTTTCCATTTTTAAGCCAGTAGACATTTCTGTGACACACCCTTGCAGCAAAATATGCCATCCTGTGGTGCTATATAAACAGCAAAACCACCGAGAGACAGCGAAGGTGACAGATGAGACTCTCCTCTCTGAGTGGGTTAGCATATGGTAGCAATCAGGGAAAGTGAGGGTCTGCTGGCCCAACAGTAATTAGCGGACGGCCTCATGTTCATGTTTCTTTTAATAGCTCAACACAGCCCAGTGTGGACTAAAAATAAACAGGGCAATTAGGGGCGGCAAGGAAGGCCGTCATTTGAGGGGTCTGACCTTTGAACCCAGGTCAGAACCCATATAGAGGTGTTCATGTGGACCACCTGCACCCCTCTGGGTCACTGGGGAAAGGAGCCATGTTGTGTTTATGTTAGGGGTCAGGCATAGAGATGGGCCATTGTTGGGTAAACTGGGTGTGTGAGTAAATACTGTCTATTTATATCATAAGTGGAGTTTGAATGCTTGTTGAGCGTCAGACCCATGACATTGCATCAACTCTTTAAAGGTTAAACTTAGCCTAGTTGTAACGCAAGTCTTTACTAAGTAGAGATTTATACATCACTGATTTAAAATCAATTGCATACATATAGAGACTAGTTTTTACTTAATGTTTACACCCAGTAGCTGCCAAATGAAACTGCTGCATAGCTAACTGAACCAGTGGCAAAGCTAATGTTATCATGCTAATGCATGGCATGACCACATTTCACTGGAAATAAGTAATGAAGTAATGCCTTCACATGTATCACCTGACACTTTATCAAAATGGGGTTAAATTATAATGTTAATTGTAACAATTTTAAATCAAATTCCAATAATTTCAAGTATTTCCCACATTTTAAACTGAATGAATACTACTAAGTGAAACACACACCGTATATAAAGTCATACCTTCTTTTACAGAACATTAACAGTCAAGTTTAAACGAGCTACTTGTAAGCTTAGCTATTGCTACATAAACGTTAGCTAACGTTAGCATTGACTACCGTTTACTTACCAGTCTAGAAGACACGTTGCGAGTTCAACATCAATCTTCTTTTCTTTACTCGCCAAGAGCTGTCTCCAGCGGCGGGAAACAACGCCAACGTTGACTCTTGTCTCTTGACTCTCTATCACGTCTTTTCTTCTACTGAAGTTAGCATGCTAACCAGCTAGCCCGGCCCTTCTCATTACCTTTCGTTAGCTAGTCACTGAGACCTCCAATCCGCCCTGAAGATGTAGCATTTCTAGTTTCTCGCGCCAGCGCCACCTAGCGTTTAGGAGTGCCGTATTAGGAGGACAGTATTTAACTGCCATAAAGCTTTATTCCATCCAAATACTACTTTTTATCCAAGTAATTGTAATTTTAAAGGTTTATACAATAACAAACAATAACAAATACAAACAAATGTGTGCAACAAGTGGACAAGTGGGCACAGGGGGAGGATGACACTAGGAAAGAACCTCAACCTCGACTCCTGAGACAGAGAGGGAGAGAGAGAATAGAATTAACATGTTATTGAAGTTTAACTTTCTCACCCTTAATACTCAAACCCCCCACATTGTAAGTAGGTAACAGCTCCACGTACCAACTGGGTAGTCTTTGTTTTCTCTACTCCTTTGACATCCCTCTACTACAGAGATGAATGATTAGGGTCACTAAAATCCCCTAGCACCTGATTTATACATGATTTCAGTCTTTACTAACTAAGCTTTTCAGTTCTGAAGAAAATTTATTGGTGTAATGAGACTATGAATGAAACTAGCCACAGGTTAAGAATTCAATAATCGAAATCAATATAACCGGTCAAACTCCTTTGTGGTTCAACAAATAGCTTCTAAAAATCTGTCTTTAAACATTTCATTTGCTTGCAGAAGGAATACTGAGTCATGTCAGAAATTTCACATAGCCTAGTTTTCTAAAGGAATACAAAATCCTTGATGCAAAGCTACACAGAGACTTTTATTTCCCAATTCCCCTCCCCACCCATAAGTGTGTTTTCTCTAAATTATCCATGTCTTTAAGGGGAATTCAAAGTCCTCAGCTTCAGCATGACTCTCTGTCTCTGCACTGGCTACAAGTCCGGCACAGATGTTCACATCGGCCCAAGAACAACAAGTAAAGCTTTTCACACCTGGCAACTCTCAAACAGAACTTGGCACCAAAGAACCTGCAAGGTTGTCCCAGATTGACCTTTCACCCCTTGTGATGTCAATGATCCTGTCGACCAATTAGATGCTGGAAGCTGCCCTTGGACTTGCCTGGCCCCAGACACAAAGACAAATGATTCTATCAGATTAAATGTTTTTTAATGGCAGGCAGAGAGGCCTAATGTGGGTCTTTCACTTAGAAGCCATATGTGCATTTCTATGGTTATCATTCCAAATGAGGATCATTTGTAACCAATATGTGAATGAAAAGCTAAGTTCTGGCAGATATGTGGAGGAAATTTTTTTTGTTTGTTACCTCAGGGACAGCATGCAAAAACAGCAGTGTAACAATTTATTTCCTTGTGTCAATATCACTCCATCATCGACATGTTCTCAGATTTGATTGACTATAAGAATAACTGGCAGGCTGTTAAGACATGGATTCATATTATGTAGCTTTTACATATGAAGCGGATTATGTTCTGACCTCAATCTGCCAAGAGAAACAACGAGAGCAAGCCACACATCCCGAGGCCTCGCTATTTTTAAACCCACATTTGGACTCTACGCTATGTGCCTACCACAGCAAAAGCTGCTGTAGCCATCATCGAACCCAACACAAAGACATTGTCCCTGAGACTGAAGCTTCAAAGGAATAACGAGGTCAAACACTATATTTTTAGTCTCTGGTGCTGGGCCACACTGTAGGTCAAACTGGACCTCAAGTAATGGGATGCCTTGATAACTTTCCACATATACATACACAGACGTATGATCACTCAGCCATCATCCTATTGTTCAGAGAATGGGTCGTGGGGTCCTTCACCTGGCTATGGGGTGACCTGGTCACTCCTGTGGCCCCTTGTGAGTGGATTAGTCCCCCAACCCCCCAAGAGAAGAAAGACCCCTGTGCCACTTATGAAGCGTTTGTTCTTCCTGTCAGCCTTCAATTGAGGATAATTGTCTCTTTTAGATCTCGAGGGCCTGTGATCTGCCATCCATTGAGCCCAAGAGGAGGTTATGTTTCACCTCAGTTTAAGGGGGTGTGGGGGTGGGGGGTGGGGGGGTCGAAGGTAGTCCCAGATTCAAAAGGAAGGCCTTAACATTGATGTAAACACAGATTTGACATCAAAAGGTTAAAACTGGATTCATAAGAGGAGTAGTCATATTATGTTGTGTGCACAATGCTTTAACACAGATTGACAGCACTGAAGAAATAAACATGAACATGACGTGAGGATGATTCATGCAGGTATTCAGGCTGAAGGTCACAGTTATACAACGTCGTTTTTAATAGTTGTATCAGGTGTGTGGTGTTCAATAGAGATTGTGTTTGTCTGTCTGTCTGTCGGTCTGTCTGTCAGTCTGTCTGTCTGTCTGTCTGTCTGTCTGTCTGTCTGTCTGTCTGTCTGTCTGTCTGTCTGTCTGTCTGTCTGTCTGTCTGTCTGTCTGTCTGTCTGTCTTTCTTTTTTGCACACATGTCTGTCTGTCTTTCTTTTTTGCACACACATCCCATCTGGTCCCTCCTCAATTTACACATGCAGCAAAAATGCTCTGCACACAAACAGCTTTGGTTCACATTTGCATTCAGTATCCAGCGCTGCTGACATCAGAGAGGGTTTCCTTCACTTCCTGCTTACACTCTTACACCTGCAGCTGCAGTCACATAATCACATCCCAATGGCGGTCCTTTAGCGCAACAGCTGTGCACCAGTGAGAACATCATATGGGAAATTAGCATAAGCTGAGGCCCTCAACTGATTGTTGCGTCTGCACAACATAACAACATAATCATTTTCAAACTCTAAATGCAGCTTGGATGTTGCCTCAGCTCTCAGGAGTCAAACACACACACACACACACACACACACACACCCATCATGCCCCCTGCGCTCCCTCCCCTTTCTCCCTCTCTATCACTCCATCTCTCTCTGTCTGTCACACACACACTGTCTGAATTGTGGGTCAGTGCCTCATGTGGTGACAATGTGTGCGCTGTGCTGTGGCGGTGGAGGCAGCAGTCAGTCTGTAAAAAGAGGAAGTGGTGCTGTATACCCCGGAGGAGTAGGGTCCCAGGGAAGAATGTTTATCCTGTCCACCGCCTTTGATCTTTTACTGTTAATCACTTCCTGCACACTGTATATGAACTAGGCAGCTCTGCTCTGCCATGCCGGGACCGCCGGTGACACTGGGAAAGGAAGAGGAGGGGCAGCCATTTTGGATTTTCTAAACACACACAGAGAGAGAACGGATTAAAGAGTGAAATCATGCTCTCTCCGGTGCTTTTGAATTATCTTGCAATGAAAGTTCTGACCGCTGCGGGCAAAATGTATTAAGGTTCAGAGCTGCCTAATTGTCATTTGACATGGAACAGTATTGGAGACATTGTGTGGGACTTCCAGGAACAGCAAGCACAGAGGGTTACAGTAAAGCTGCCATGCTCAAGACTTATGAGGCACTAATGTTCATCTACTACACTGTGTGGTTTAAGAGGCGGTGAACGTTTCTGGCCATTATAATTCAAAATCCCTGCCAGTTTTACAGAAGTCTCCAGCCCTCAATGCCACTGATCACATGAGGAGAACTCTCTCACGAACAAAACTGGTTGTCTGGGTTTGGCTTTCCGTCTCTCTGTCTCTTTGTCTTACACACTAGCAGATGCACACCACCCTGCATGGGTGCAAGACCCAATGCAACACACCTAACCCTTGCACACTTTAACCCCCAAGCATCTGTGAGCATTTATACAGCTTTGGAATTCAGGGGGTCTAAACCCCACACCTGGTGAATCAAATTAAAATCTGCAACCAAGGACATTTGGACTTAAATAAGACAGTTCCTGACCTCCTCCCAAAACCCCTACCCCATGTCTGAGTAACACTGTGCATACAGAAAACACACACAGGCTGTCCATACACAGAGACAAAAGTCTGTGACAGGTTGAACAGCACCCACTGCCTGCAATGGCAGTTGACACTTGGTTAGTTGCTGTGTTCCAGTGGGTGGATGCATCAATAAAAGACAAAGCATGAAAGCTTTTGTCTGTGAGTGATCAGTGTGATTTTTAGTTGCTACAGTAGAATGTGTGTGTCATGAACTGCAATGGAAAAAAACAAATGTCAACACAAGACGAGGAGACAGGCAGGCAGGAGAGGATTTGTGTTGATTTTGCTTCTATTCATTTTGGATTGTATGTGTAGGGTAGTGTGTATTATTATTGTGTGTGTGTGTGTGTGTGTGTGTGCGTGTGCATGCATGCGTGCGTGCGTGCGTGTGTGTGTGTGTGTTAGGAGCTTTGTTTTGCAGTAAAGGTCTCTCCTATCAGTCATTCAGTGATGCCCTGCAGCCTGTTTTGAAGCATGCATGCTGCTTGAATAGGCCCTCCTCTCTTGCGCTTTCTTTTTCTCTGTCACACACATGCACGCACACTTACCAAAAAACTATACACAGTGTATTCACACACACTCCATTAAATAACAAAAGCAGAATCACAGTAGTGGAGGTTGATTGTTCCTTTTTTGTTGTTTAGTTTTTGCTTATAACTAGTAGCCGTGCCGTGCCATTGCAGCATTGTTGTAATTCAGTAAAGCAAATACCAACTTCCCTAGTAATGGCACAAAGTTCTCACTAGTTCTCTGAGCTTAAAACAACACAGATACTTCCAAATACATAAGTCGAGGCGTGAATTCCTTAGAATTTCAAATAACCACACAAACCACAACAAAGCCTTGCACAACATCTGAATTTACCATCCTGAGTTGCTTTTCTGACTCATTTTGTTTGAGTGTGAGGTTTTTGTCCGTCTGCTTTCCTGCAACTGTGTGTGTGTGTGTGTGTGTGTATGCGTGTGTATATGTGTGTGTGTTCGGTGTGTGTGCAAACCTGTCTCTGACGGGGCTTGCGTGACTAGCGTGGAGTGTGAGCAGAGAGTGGAAAGGTTCCTCTCCTGCCTCAGGGAAATAGCAGTGTTGTGTGCATCTAACCTCTTTTAATCCCACAGAAACTTTTAAAAGGCCATGTAAAACAACAATCCCCTCAGGTAGCTGCACACACAGGCATTATCATAATGTTAACATGCATGAACACTAAAGTTCCCACAAAGCCTCTGAGCCACTGTGTCAAGTAAGTGTAAGTACAACATAGATAGATAGATAGATAGATAGATAGATAGATTTTGCAGACTGTGTTTGCAAGTTAAATTACAAATATTTAAAATGATGCTTTTGCATGGAGCTAACAGTCTCTGTCTCTCTACTCATCACAACAGGTTTCAGCAGCCGTCTGCTCCTTGGCGCTGTTGAGCTGAGTCAGACCGTGAAGAGCAGGGTGACTCATTGCCGGTCAACTCTCTACTGAAACATTATTTATTATGTTAAGCAGTGTTTATCTTGTGAAATTTAACCATGCATGCTCTTTCCTAGCTGCTGCAAATTCACACCTTGAGGCTGCCCTGTGTAACCGCAGTCATCTGCTGCCGGCTGCATGGCAAGCTTCACTGGCGCAGCTGGGGGTTAAGTGTCCAGCTGGAAAAGTACCGCCAAGTCTTTTTGTTCAGCTTCCTTGATTTTAACAACTTTAATTGACTTTCTAATATTTGTGCTGCTGTCATGTCTATGGTTAAAAACAATTAAATTGGTAACAGTGATAATGATAATGGAATTGATATAAAGCAGATATCAGTTCTAGGATCTAACAAAAACAGTCACATCTCTGACTCAATTTCACAAATTATAATCCGGTGCAATTTAAATTTGAGCAGCTCACATGCAAAGAAAATAACTCTACTGTAACAATTTTAAAAAGGTTAACCTTCAAACAAATATTTTACAATAAATAAACAAATACATTACAATAGGTAAAGTGAAAGCGTTTCTTGAAAATGCAGAAATGCAGTTGTTGATGATGGACTGGAATAACAGGTATATAAGACAGAGATACTCTCTGTCTACAGTCACACGAGCAGCTCCATGAGTCTGTGTTTAGGCACTGTGTCCCTTCATCACCATGTTAACATGCTCTTAGTTTGTGTGTTAGCATGCTAACATTTTAGGGTTATGGGATGATCACAGTTTGGTTAGGTTTAGGAAACAGCTAACCTCAAGGTTAGAGGACCTTTGTCGTCATGGTTACAATAATCAACAAGGGGTTAAACACGCACTATGTAATTTTCTGCCACTGGGGGTCTCTCAATCAAAACAATAACAAAAGACAGAGTTCAGTGATGTGGTGAAGTAACTTGGGGTCAAGGGAGTCGTTGTCGTCACCACCGCTGCTGTCACTGCAGTCAGCTTTTCCTGCCTAGAATTTCTTCAGTGTCAATCGTTCAGGAAGTTTTTAGCAGGACCCAAATTATCCTCAGAGGTCTCCTCTCGTGCTGCGAGCCGCTGCGAGCCGAGCTGCCGCCAATGTTTGCTCAGCTTGTTTCTCTGATGGATGGATTTATGATTCACAAGTTGAGGGGTAAACCGGCAATGGTCTCCTCCTCTCCAAAATAAATGGACCTAGTGAATAAAACTGGTACAATCACTTAGTATCAGTAGACACAAAGCTGGGAGCTGAGTGGCTACTAATGTTTGCTCAGCTTGTTTCTCTGATATTGTAAGATCAAGACATCCAATGACTAAAATCCTTCATCCATTTAAAACATAGATAAAAATGACCAAAAGCTTAAAACTGGAGAAAAAGGCTATTTTGACTTCTGGCAGACAACCACAACACTGACGCATACGCAAAGGGTACATGATGTCATTGACAGGCGACCGGATGAAACCGATCACGGATTTCTTTTAGGTTTGAAGATTGCTGGAAACATCTGGGATACTGAAAGTATACACCTCAACGAAATATATAACGCGGGTCAAGTCGTTTTTAGACATTTTAATGCAGAAAAATTATTATTATTATGTTATATAGCTTTAAGGTTGTGAAGCGCTCATGGATAAAAGAAACAACAATGATTCTCAGTTTCAAATGAGAAATGAACAGTGGATTCGAGCGTGTAAGTCTGTCCCAACGGACTATGTAACTATGGGTTGTAATAAGATGGTAACAATAACATGGTACAAACAACCTACTGGCTCCTTCGGTTACATGAGGACAGTCTCACAGCAAAGTATATCTCACATACTTACAGCCAAGCTACTAGCATCATGGCTAAAGAGAATGGTAAAAACATGGTGGGCAGATCTTTGCTGTGATCCCATGTTGTCAGAGTTACAGAAGCCTCTGCATCGCATTATGGCAAAAACTCAGTTTTAATGCCAAGTTTTAGTCCCATCTTTGGTGCTAAGTAGTTGCGGTGTTTCTGTGCTGCAGTTCCCCAGTGATCACTTGTTAATCAAAGAGTGTGGGCAGAACTGTGGTGTTAATGTTGTTTGTGTTTTTTTCTTTTTTTTTATTTGTCTGTTCAAACGTGGCAGATGTCGCTGCTCACGCTAACTCTGCACTTCTTCTCTTTGGCCCAAACAAAAGCAGTTCTGAAGAGCAAATGTGAAGGCTTTCATGAGGTTTCTTTAAATTACTGTTGAATTCATATCAACTGTTGTGATGTGGTGGTAAAAAAAAAAAAAAAAAATTTAAATCACAGGTGAGAACTTCATGCAGAGAGGTTAAAAGGTGCAGTACAGGTAGCCCCCGAGCTAATGGGATGGGACAAAAAGAGGGGGTGTAACAGAGACGGAGGAGGGTGAAAAAGGGTGGGATGGATGGAGGGGGGGCACCCTGCTGGTTCTCAGTCCAAGTGACAGAGTGACAGGTGGAGGGGGTTGGCCCCTGTGTGTGTGTGTGTGTGTGTGTGTGTG